>NC_056728.1:184907875-185110375 GCF_019279795.1 Protopterus annectens
AGAACAGAAATGTATATCAACTATATATTTGTGCAAATGTATGTTTTAATAGCAGAAGTCTGAATACATAGAGTTAACTTACAACACTTCAAGAAAATAAGTTGAGATTGTTTTACGATTGTGTTATCTCTCAGTTTCAGTGAAACAGACACAATGTCTAGAGCCAGAGGTTTTTCTATTGTCTGAAAAGAAAAAAATAATTACTAGGTTTAAAATGTAAAAGTGTTTAATTGTTTTATGACTGCCAGTTCTGGGCAAACATCTGAGAGATATGTATTTCTCATACAGAAATGTTACATTTTGTTAAGTTTCTGTTAGCTTGGGAACTGAAAGCAGGTGACAAAGAGTGATGTTATCCAGACTAGTCCAGCAGTAATCCAACTTCTTCTTCTTCTTCTTCTTCTTCTTAGCTTTTCCCAGTTAGGGGTCACCACAGTGGAACTCCGGTCCGCTAATGATTGGCAGTAGATTTTTACGGTGCCGAGGTGGCAGCCCAATGCCCAAAAGAAGGCACACCCATTCAAACTAATGCACAAAATAAAAAGTTGCCTTGTAGCAAAAAAGAAACAATCACCAGCATATCCAACAAATTTAATGAAACTCTGACATCTCGGCCAAAGCCTTCAAGGAGTATAACACAAAGTAAAAAACTTGCCCCATATATACAAATACAACTACATCAATTAAACAATCATACATTTAAAGAAGTACTCTCCAATCACATTCTTCATTTAGTCGCCTTGGAGACAGGGTGTCAAATTTTAAAACGCAAGTAGATTCTGTTAAAAACAACTGTTTCTTGATAAAAGAAACATCTAACCTAGATATTTGTATTTTTGTCCAAAACAGTGCCTTGTAGCATTTTACTTTCTCCATCATGAAACAAACTAAAACCCAGCAGTAATATGTGATATTAATTTAAGAACTCTCTGAGAGAGAGAGAGACAGAGAGAGAGAAAAAGCATTTTGTATCTTGTCTTGGACCTGGAAACATCCTCTCATCAGCACTTGACTTGCCAATAGTAAGTAACCAGGATACAATAATTTCTCTTAGATATAGATAGAAATATAGTAAAGATTAGTTTGGATGTTTTCTGTATTTATTTGAGACTGTTTGCAATGCTGTTTTAAAACATTTCCTGTGATTTTGAACTCTGTAGTTACTGTGTTGATTGAGTATTGTCTTGTTGTTTTATTATTTATTAGCAAATATATGTAAACCTATCTTTGTTGCTGGTTTGTTTAGAGATATGTAAGTTGTTAAAGTGCTTGCATATGTATTTGGTGACAGACCACTCCTAAATAGCCTTAGTCTTGGTCACATTACCATTTGGATAATAGTAACATTACACAGTAGGATTGGTCACCCTTTGTAAGGGCCTTAGAGAAGCTGATAAGTAGAAGTTGGTGGGAGTGATAACTACCTAATAGTCTGTGCAGGGGGCATAGCTAGTCAACTTGTGCCACCCTTCCCCGGGAGTGTCTGTGTGTTTGTAAATAAATCAAATCTCAGCTACATGGGCAGGGACATGAAGCACTGGTTGGACAGAGACTGTGCTAGAGGTTTTGGCTTAACCACTCGGCTGAGATCTTAACCTTATAGCTGTGACAGTGGGGAGTCTTATTGGGGTTCTGGAGAAAAAGGGAGAAAACAGTCCCCAGAATGACTGTGATCTCTGTGTGCTCTTAAGTGAAATTGTACTTGTCATCCTCCCATTGTGTATGTCCCTCACTGTTTCCAGTGGTGAGGATTGAGGCTCCTTGATTACTGGGCCAGTGCAGGGCATCACATATTAATTGGTGGACAGTGGTGAGATAGCCACATCACATATTAATTGGCTTGTAGTGGTGTGGATATTGAATTCCTGTATCCTGTATACAGTGGTCACTGAAGGTGTTTGTACTCTCAATCAGCCACACAGTAAACATTCAGAGTTCATATCACAATTTTTTTTTTTTTTTTTTTTAGCTTAGTCAGTCATGGAGAGCAGGCAAGCAAGTCAGCAGAGGAGTATGGCAAGCTGACAAACAGCCAGTTGGCTGAGATGTGCCAGGCTAAAGGACTGGTGCATGCCAACCTGACTAAAGCAGACATGATTGCAGCTTTAGTCACAGCTGCATCACAGAACAGCAACCAGGAGGACAATCAGATTGGCTGTGGAGATGTACAACTCTCAGAAAATGGACAGCTCAACCTTTCCACAGCGGACTTAAAAATCCACCTGGAGCTAAAGAGACTTGAGATGGAGGCCAAGCGTTTGAAATAGAAACAGCAGAGAGACTGAAACATCTCTAGGCAGAGGAAAATAAGAAACTGCAATGTCTGCAGGCTGAGGAGAATGAGAGGTAGAGGCAGCATGAAAAGGAGATGCTGACTCTTCGCCAGAGTCATGGATGTAATGGGGAAGGGAGTAACCGGACCCCAGAAGCAACAAAGGTCAATAAATTTCTTCCACAATTTACAGAGGGGGATAATTTTGATAGTTTCATTCATATGTTTGAGAGGGTATGTAAACATCATTATGTTGACCAAGGGCTCTGGGTACAGCTCTTAACCCCCTTACTCTATGGCAATGCTGTAACTGCAATTTCTAAACTGTCTGATACTGATAATGCAGTCAAAATGTGTTTGTTAGAATGTTTTAAGTTAACACCTGAAGCTTATAGGGAAAAAGTTTCATGAGCATAGACTCAAGGCAGATGAAAGTGTGTGTGAATATTTTGCTGAAATAAGCACTTATTTTCATAGGTGGGTGAGTGGATGTCAGGTCACCATTTTGGAAGGGCTGGTAGACCTTTTGGTGAGAGAACAAGCCCTTAACACTTTGCCTGAGGACATGAGAATCTAGTTAGCTGATAGACAATGCACTACTGCAGATGGCTTGGGGAAGAAGGGAGACTTATACCTAGCAAGCAGGGCATCACTGCACAGGAAAGAGACACCCAGTGCTGCTCATGGGTCTACGGGAACCCATGGTGGGCACCCCAGACTGCCCCATCTGAGTCTGTCAGTAGCAGGGGAAGCCACTAGTCCAGGTACACATCCAGGACCAAGGGTTAAATGTTGTAAATACAACCAGAGGGGCCATGTAGCATATAGATGTCCATGAAGGCAAGGTGGGGAACAAAAGGTGGGAGACCCAGTAAGTGGGAATGACAAAAATGCTAGCAGTAATTTGTCTCAAGACAACAAGGGTTCCAAACTACCACAAGAGGTTATATACTATCTTAGTAAATGGGAAAGAGGCCATGGCTAAGAGAGACACAGCCTCTGACCTAACCATTGTGAAGCCTGCAATGGTTGCAGCGGAGCACTACTTGCTTGGGCAGTCTACTCCAGTCAGAGTTTTAGGAGGGACCCCATTCCAAATACCTTTGGCTTATGTTCACCTTGACTGGGAGGATGGAAAAGGAAGCAAGCAAGTAGGTGTGTTTGTGGATATCCCTGTAGATGCCCTGATAGGGAATGATTTTGATAATGCAGTACCGTGTGTGCATGCAGTTACACGCAGTCAGGCTTGGAGACAAGCATGTGGGTCTGGTAGCCTGGGGGAGACCCAGACAGACTGCACACTTGCAGCCAGAACTGGTGAGGTTGTCACTTCAGGGAGGATGCTACCCTGTAGCAGTGAGAATGAAGGTGAGCCACAGCAGCTTCTAGGTACTGATGTTCCCTTGGACAGAGTGACTGCAAGGGCAGAGGTGAGTAGTAGTACTCAGGCTGACAGTGAGGCAGCACTTGCTTTGCTAATAGCAAGTAACCAGAGTACAGTAATTTCTCTTAGATATGGATATGAATATAGTAAAGATTAGTTTAGATGTTTTCTGTATTTATTTGAGACTGTCCTGCAATGTTGTTTTAAAACATTTCCTGTGATTCTGAACTCTGTAGTTACTGTGTTGATTGAGTATTGTCTTGTTCTTTTATTATTTATTAGTAAATATATTTAAACCTATCTTTGTGGCTGGTTTGTTTAGAGATATCTGAGTTCTTAAAGCACTTGCATATGTATTCGATGACACTGCACAGGCCACTCCTAAATAGCCTTAGTCTTGGTTACACTTACCAGTTGGATAATAGTAACATTACACAGTAGGATTGGTCACCCTTTGTAAGGGCCTTAGAGTAGCTGATAAGTAGTGGTTAGTAGGAGTGATAATTACCTTATAGTGTGGGCAGAAGGGGGCATAGCTAGTAAACCTGTGCCAGCCATCCCCAGGAGTGTCTGTGTGTTTGTAAATAAACCAAATCTCAAAGTGTGTGTGTGTGTGTGTGTGTGTGTGTGTGTGTGTGTGTGTGTGTGTGTGTGTGTGTGTGTGTGTGTGTGTGTGTGTGTTTGTGCTACTTGGGCAGAGACACGAAGCTCGGGTTGGACAGAGAGGATGCTGGAAATTTTGGCTTGACCATTTGGCTGAGATCTTAACCCTATAGCTGTGCCAGTGGGGAGTCTTATTGGAGAGCTGGAGAAAAAGGGAGAAACCAGCCCTCAGACTGACTATGATCTTTGTGTGCTCTTAAGGGAAATTGTACTTTACTGTGTGTGTACTTGTCATCCTCCCATTATGTACGTCCCTCACTATTGCCAGTGGTGAGGTTTGAGGCTCCTTGATTACTGGGCTAGTGCAGAGGCGTCACATTTATATATACGCATATATAGATATATGTATGTATGTATATACACAATCTAGTATGACTGGTCAAAAGACATAATTATCACCAAGTCTGTCATCAAGACATTTACATCAGCAATGCTAATGTCAACAGAGTAATTCACATTCTCCGAAGACTAACCTTGGACCATACTAATAAAAAAACATGTTTTTTGCAAGGAAGTAAGCCCCCAACACACACATACCCCCTGCTAATTTTATGTACCAACACTAAGATCATACAATGCCCAGGGAAGAAGGCATATTCCCTTTCCTTGGGGACTGTCGATCTTGTACATCTGTATTGCCAAACAACGTGTGTAGATAATATAGAGGTCAATTAAAGCTCAAATTAGCAATGCCAGAAAATCCATATATGTGTACCTAAAATGTTGAAACAGCAGAAGATTGACAGTAAAGACAGTGAAACTGAAAAAGACTAAACACAAAAAAATACTGACATTGAACTTAAACTAGAAAGGGGTTTATGCCCTTTGTACACTGCTGTGCAACCTCATAGTTGGTATATATAATTAGCCCCCTGCAAAAACATGGAAAATGTGACAAAATCTAAGCACATAGAAAACCATTGAAAAATCTGACACCACACTGAAACACACGTTTCAATGCTTTTTGTGGGGGCTAAATCTCCCCTGAACCCCCCACACCCCCTGCTAATTATATATACCAATCTGAAGTTGCACAGCAGTAGGGAAGGGCATAACTCTCTCCCTAGTATACGTTCAAGGCTGACAGTCTTTTTCAATGCCAATCTTATTACTTTTCAGTCTTTTTCTGTCATATGCATACAATAAAAGGGATGAAGAAAAGCTTCTGTCTTCATTGCAGTCTGCTTGAATAAAATGCTAATTGATAAATCTGCACCCCTTATTTTTTTAAATCACTTAGTATACTTTTAATAGGATGGGAGTGATTCATGTATGAATAGTGTCAGTTGAATGACCTTCAATGCTACCTACTCCAAAATCACAAAATCAGTGTAACTAAAGTAATAAATGGATATGTAGAAAACTCCCTGCATTGTGGCTAGCACACACACACACACACACACACACACACACACACACACACACACACACACACACACACACACACATTGATAAATTAATGAGGAGAATTACAGGTATAGGCGAGTCATCATTTTGGCATGACCTAAAATATATATCCTAATCAGGACTTCCTGTTGTCTGTATATTTACTAAAAGCCAGGAGAAAATACATACCATAACGTACTTCATAGTAGAAAACATCTTCTGGCTAACAATGTAGAGACAGGGAATTTGCCAGGGATCAAAGCTTCCACATGACCTTTTTACCTAAAGATATTGTCTGTGAATGCAGAACTGTAGAGTAGTAGGCAACTCCATGAACTGTGCCATTTAAAATAGCACAATTCATGTAGTCATTTTGGGACTTCACAGCAAAGCTATAGACATGTTTCATACACCCAGCAACTCAACTTACTAAATTATGCAACTATCATGAACACACACCCACAGAGTGGAAAGCTTTTCCATTAATAGTATTTTTGGCTCCCTTCAATACAACAAATAACATCTGGAAGGTTCTTCATAATCCACTGCATTACACGTAAGCAGCTTCAAAGAAATCAACTCCAAATGCATTCATTATGACAACATTATTCACTGCATTATGTTTGAGAACTGTGTAAGGATAAAACTGGCATCTTTTAAACCAGATTATCCCTATATGTGTATTTCTAGTAGTTCAGCCTCATCTTGAACTCGTTTTTCCTCATTTTCTGTAACCCAACATGGAAAAGTTGTCATCATCTCTCTTGATTCCGTTCCACTCTCTTACAGTCTTTGACAGTCAGGCCTGACTATTGCAGGTATTCTTTCATCTTTGCTGGATACCCTTGTTTCCTCTTTCCTTCTTCCTGTCTCCCAAATCATCAGCTTCACCAGATTGTGTTCTGATTTCCTGCACATGTGCCCAAACCACCATAATTTGTGCTCTTTGAATTTCTCTGCACTTGGAGGTACTTGGGCTTCTTTTCTGATGTCCTCATGTCCTCATCTGTCCCAGTGTATCCTACCAGCCATCTCCATCACCTTTAGCTTCCTTAACTGCTCTGGCTTCACTGCTCAGGTTTCTGGGCCGTACAGAAGTACTAGTCGCTCCGCTGTTTTCTACTCCTTATTTTTCAGCTTCTCTGGCATTCATGTGGCACACAGTACCCATTTGGCTGCAGCTCCTCTAATTCTAGCTTTGACCTCCTCATTTAGACTTTTCTTCTCCTCCCATTGACATCCCTTCTATCTCAATTTTCAGCTTCTTTGGATTCCCTCCATTTGTCACCTGACAGCTGTTTTAACTGTACTCAGTTTCATCCCTTATGAATTCCAGTTTATATCCCATTCTCTAGCATTTGCTGAAATTATTGTTCAGAGTCTGCTTATAAATCCACATCATCTGTGTATAGCAGCTTTGTTGATCTGTCCCCTCTGACCTGTTTCCTAATATAGTCAATCACCAGTATGAACAACAGTGGGCTCAGAGCTGATCCGTGATGCATGCCAACTCCAACTGAAAACCCCCTCTCTGAGTCACAAGCATTATTTGTACCTTTGTCCTTCTGTCCTTTTAGATACCCTGCACTATTTCTACCAATGTTTCCAGTACTTTGAACCACAACAGGACTGCCCAAATCAGCTTTCATGGAACGTTATTATATGCTTTCTCCAAGTCTAGGAATGTGCAGATGGACTCTAGCTTCTTCTCAACTGTCTCACTGCAAACTTCTGGCCAGTTGTGCTGCATACTGATCTGAATATAAACTGCTCATCTCCCATCTTACTTACTACTACTACTCTGCTGTTTGATCAGTTACCCATCCATCATGTTCATTTAGTGTGATGGGAGTTTGATGCTGCCATACTGCCCACAGCTGTGCATGTGCCCTTGGTTCTTACATCATATACGCTGGCACTAGAATGGTTATTTTCCTATCATCCCCAATATGCCCTTCATTTCATACTGCTATGAGTACTCACTTTTGATCATAACTGCCATGATCTCATCTGAACCTGATACATTCCCTAACTTCATTTTCCTTAGTGATGTTGTTTCTTCTTACATCATCAGCTGTGTCTGGGGTAGTACAACTTATGTGGGGTTTCCTTCACTCAGAAGCTGCTGGAAGTACTCCTTCCACCTGTCTTTGATGTCCTGTAGACTGATGAATAAGCTGTTGCTGGTATCCCTTACAGTCATTTTGTCTTTGCCTTGCAACGTGGTAGTTTCTTTGTGCCATCTGCTGATTTTGTTAATTCATCAACCCTTGGCAAATTCTTAATGTTATTCAGCTTTCTCAAATCATTACAAAACCTCATTGTTCTATCAGGCTTTGAGACTACTATTACAGAACTCTTCCATTCACTTTTTGACTCCTCTTTCACTGACCCCCCCCCCCCCCAAGCAGTTATCGACACCCTCCTGCACAGCTTTTCTCTGTGACTTGGGAACTGTGTAGGGTTTTAATTTAATATTTCCTCCTCAAATGCTTTGTTCACAGGTCCATAGCTATGTCTGTTGTTGAATCATTTTTTTTTTCTGCCAGGTAGTTCTGAAAAAGCTTCCTTATTTCTTAAAAGAAACTCCCTTATTTCTTGTTTCTGTGGCTTAGGCAGTATGTTATCTACCTGCACTGCAGACTCAGAGGTCAGTTTTCTTTCTTCAGTTTCTTTATTTTCTTGCAGTGGTTTCAGAACACTGATGCAGTGTATCACTTCTGGCCTTCTCAAGCCAAGGCTTTATAACTCTGTAGTTTAAATTATTTAATATTTCCAGTACTTTAAATGGACCATGCAATTCTGCCAAAATATAGATTTCTGGTATACCAAAACTAGCTCCCGATCCCCAACGCTGAATTTCTGATCCCTGTTTTTCTATTATACAGCCCTTGTTTGTGTTTCCTGAGCTCACTTTGTATGTTATCATACAATGGGAACTACCAGTTTTAGCCAGTTGTATAAGTCAGTATTGTACTGTATGACACTTTTAGATGAAGTTTTCTCTCCTTACCATGTTTTACTGGCAACATGTAATTATCCAAGTCACTGTAGTCCAATCCCCCACTGTGGGCATACCATCACAAAGCCATGAGGTATGTGTTGAGTTCTTCTTCCTTGGTTAGTTGCTTGATAGGTCAAACTGTTCTTGGCATTGTCATGATCCTGGCATTCACCACCATTATTTCATCTGCCTGCCACATAATAACTCAAAAGAAGTAAACCTTTTTGAAGATAATGGTACTTTTTTAATGAGAAACAGGAAGTATGCTATTAACTGGTCCCATTGTTTTACCATTTCTACAATAATTTTTCTCAGCTCGGATTTTAATGTTCATCCAAACTGTTCCACTAACCAATCTTTCTGAGGAGGAACATTGACATTTTTAATAGCTTGATCTTAAAGCATACTTACCCATGGTGTATTATGCCAAGCATAAGTGTTGTTTCCTGGTGGTCCCTTAGCTATCACTAACCTGGAAAATAAGACCAACTCCCACACTATAGCTTTAGCATTAGCCTTACATATGAGGATAAGCTCAGTGTACTTAATTGCATAGTCCAAAATAAAAAGAAACATTGAAACCCACTATTAGAATTCACCAATAGCCCAAAAATGTCAAAAGGCACTTCTGTGATAAACTCTGGAATCAAAGCATTTTAAAGCGTGGGTGAGGTGCTGTCATCTGGCTTTAATGCATCCAGTACAGAAGTTTTTAACGTCATTCATTATTCCTGTCAAGTAAAACCCTGCTAGGATATTTTTTTCATCTTGCCTATTCCCATGTATCCTCCTAGTACATGATTGTGTGTTAGCCTTATCACCAGGCTTCTAAATATTTGTGCTCAGCATTAATATCATTAGATCTTTTCTGGAGGTTATCTTTTCTCTCAGTATACACTACCCTGTCCTCCTTCTCTTTTCTTTAGTTTGCACTCTGTCTTCTCAGTTGGAGTGAGCACCACTCTATAACTTTTTAAATGTTGCTCTCCCTCTTAAAAACAGTTTCACAGAACAAAATTGATTTCACTTTTATTTTATTATTTATATAAAGATAACTTTTGTCTGCAGTCCTCTATTATTTGCAATTGATGCATTACATCGACACAGGTGTGTTTAGAAATCTGACAAGGTATTGTTTTGTCCTCTTTAACTGCACCAGTGTAGTCATTGATAACTTTCTTCTTCTCAATATTTAGCTGGTGCTCAGAATTAATTTCAAGAGATTCCTGTTTACCTTGACAGAAAGTTTAGAATTTTGATCAAGCTGCACATGTTCTACATCATCTCAGTTTATTCCCCTGGAATATACAGTTGCAGTCACTGATTTCTTCTCTTTAGTTCTGCTATCCTTTTCTACTACATGGTCTGAAACCCATTCAGTTTGCAATGGCACTTATATTCCCTGTTTGAAATAAATTCAGGCAGTAAAATTTTATTATGTAACCCCCTTATTTCTACTGGTTCTGCCCTTGCAAGGCTTATCAACTATGGATGCATGTTGACATATCTTTCAGTGGTGAAGGTTCTTCCTCTGTCTGCATGTTTAACCAGATGTTTCTACCTTTAGAGCTTTTAAGCACTATGCCTCCATGTTTACTAGATCAATACACTATTAAGAATTTTTATGTCAGTTTCTCATCCCCTTTTTCCAGGTTAAGTAGATGTGTATACATAGGTGTATTCACCTTCTAGTCCCCTCAGTTTGACAAAAGGGTTAGTTTCTTCCCATTACCTCCACAAATCATTATAGTGGGGAATATTGTTCCCTACTGTTATATCATGGGTTAAATTAGGAAACACAGCAAAAGGATGAAATGTCATTTTCAAACCCAATTTGTATTTCTGCTTAGATAATGACACATTGTTTCTTATGTTCATGAATGCAAACTACTTTAACTGTTTTTTTTATTAAGGGATTTATTTTTGCATACATAATACATATTTGTACATGTAATCTCTCTGCATTAGTCTGGCAGTCCTAGCAGTTCTGTACCATCAATGAAGACATTACACTTAATTCATTTTGTAATTGCAGAATTCGAAAATTACTCAGATATTTTGACAGGTTATCTCACTGCATACCATCATCATCATTAAAAGACTGTGTTTCACTGGTTACAGTTTTCACAGGTAAGACTTGTTATTACTATAAAAAAATCTAGCTAATAAAGCCTTTTCCCTCATTTAAAATAGATATGTCTAGAACTGATACTTCCTGTTTGTTACCAAGTTTTGATGCAGGTTTACAATAGGTTTAGACTACTTAGTTCTAACTGTAGTTTCAATGCATAACAATCTCACTACCACTGAGAGAAAATGTTCAGCATGTTTAAGGTATTTTTGTAACACCCACTTTCTCAAAGTAGAAGACAAACTCCATTTAAACTTATCAATGGCTAATATTTATATGATTTTATTATATGTACTGACCCACATGATCTATCCATAAGTTAAGTAGAAGCTTTAAATCATATAAATGAGATGTAATTTTGTTAAGAGAAAATTTCCATCTAAGAAATATTTGACCTTGTGTGTCAGACATAACACCAGCTGCAGGTCACAGTGCTCTTTTATCTTTATCATAGCCTGGGTATTCAATCCCTTCCATGCACATAAAGGCTTTTTAATGTTTACCAATTAAATATGCTGATAAGATTCTATCCTAGTTGCTCTGGTCCCATCCTTCATCGTGGGTTTATTATTAAAAACATAAGGGTATATATTGATGTCTTCCTCCCTGGTTAGTTGCCTAATCAGTGGAAATGCTTTGGGCATCACTATGGATTTATCAGTCAGCACTGTCCTCTCAGCAGCAACAGTCTGAAGTAGCTGCACCACTGTTATCAACGTGACATAGAAATAACCACAGATGTAGCCCATGAGCTTCCCAGCCTGTACCACACAACCTTTGTTCTCCTTAACTAGAAAAACATTTGGTCAGCTAATGGTCTTTCACATAGCAACAAGTATAACTCAACATTCCTTTTGACCTGGAAAAAGTTCTGTTGAATGTGTTGTTATTCTCCACTAGTGTGGCATAAATAATCCAGCAGAGACAACAATTCAATACATTTATTTATTTATTTATTTATTTATTTATTTTACATTTGTTTACTGGGATGGTCCGACTAGGACAGTGCCCATTTTCAGTGGAGGCCCGGGGAGAAAAGCTCCAGTCTAAGCTTACATAAAAATTATCACAATAAGTAATAGAAATTATAAATAAAATTGACAAAAAAATGAGTGTTAGCACATTTACAGGATAAAAATATAAAAACGAAAATATATACATAGTATCAAATAGAACAAACACTTGAATATAGACAAATATATGGATGAATTTATATATGTGGAGGAACATAACGTTAGGAAATTAAGCAGGGAGAATTACTTAGGCAAAGTAGTGCATAGTTAGTAATACTTCCATGGTGAGAGTTGCAGCTAGGAATATAACTACTTATAGAGAAGTAGTGTTGTTGTTAGAAAGGATATGTTAACAGAGTTAGTACGTACAGCCAAATTGTATAAGTAGTGCTAAGTTAATAGTTAACCAGGAGTGTTACATGTGCAAAGCCAGGATTCAAATAAATGTCTTTTCAGAGATATTTTGAAATGATTAAGATTGCTTATGGATCCGATACTATGTGGAATGGTATTCCATTTTTTGGCAACAAAGTTAGAGTAAAGAGAGTTATCTGCTGTACTGGATACTTTGGTTACTTAGAGTAAGTCTTTGTTAAATGATCGAAGAGTATGAATGTTAGAGTAGGATTGTAGAGGATTTTTTAGGGAAAGTATGTTGTCAGGAGTGTGCATTATTTTGTGAGCCATTATTAATTGGTTATAGTTCATAATATGAGTTACTTCCAACTAAGAAAGATTTTTTAGGCATTGACAGCAATAGGTTGAATGTGTGGAATCTGTTGTAAATTTGGTAATCTTATTATAACATCATTCTATTTGACTTAGTTCTGACTTTTTGAGGTTGGTAAGTATGGGAAATGCATATAACAGTGAGGAGAGAAGGTGGGTTCTAGCTATGGCTATTCTTGCAGCATCTGTTAAGAATTTTTTGTTTCTATACATTGTTCCCATTTTCTTATGAACCTTTTTGATTATGTTAGAAATGTGTATGTCAAATTTTAGTCTGTTTTCAATTATGACACCTAATAGTTTTGTTTGGGAATCTGGGAAAATCCTAATATTATTACTGGCAGTGATATAAAAGTTAGCTGGGAGGTTAGTAGGTTTAGATGGATGAAAGATCATAAGTTTAGTTTTATTAGGGTTGAGAATGACTTGTGAGTTTGCTAGCCAGATTTCAATATCAGAGAAGGCTTTTTGTGTGACTGTAAGAAGTTGAGTTATTCTGGTTGCTGCACATATGAGGGTTGAATCATCTGTGTATTGTATGATAGATGCTTAAGAGGAGGCAGTATTTAGATAATTTATGAATATGTTGAAAAGGAGGGGCCCTAGGATTGAACTCTGAGGGACTCCAAGTGTAACAGGAAGATGTGGGGATAGATCTTGTTTCCATTTCACAGCTTGCTGGCAGCTAGATAAATAACTTTGAAATCAATTAACAGCATCAGTGTTGATATTAAGATTTTTCAGAGTGGAAAGTAACTTAGGATGGGAAACTGTATTGAATGCTTTAGACATGTCCAAAAAGACTAAAGACACTATTTTGCCATTGTCTCTGAATTTATTTATAGTATTAGTGAAACGTAGAATAGCTGTAGTAGTGCTATGATGTGGTCAGAATCCATGCTGTGATGATGAGAGGACATTATGGTTTAGAAGGTGTTTAAGAAGTTGAAAGTGGATACATCTTTCCAGAATTTTAGAAATTGGTGAAAGTATAGCAATGGGTTGGTAGTTTGTTAGTTCTGTTGAATTACCTCCTTTGTGTAATGGTGTAATATATGCAATTTTCCAAATAGCTAGGGCATACTGTTCTCTTATAGAGTGGTTTATAAGTATTGATACAAGGAAGGCAATAACATCTGCTGTTAAGTTTAGATATTCTGCTGGCAAGTTATCTGCTACCAGGGCAATGGATTTCAACTTCTTTAACAGTTTTGCAATAGTTTGTTTTGGGATTGTCTTAAATGAGAATGCATCTGCAATATTGCTTGGATTGCTGTGTGTTGGCATTGTGGGAGACTTGCTGTTCTTAGTCAGTGCTAATGTTAAATTGTTCAGCAATATTGTTTGTGATATCAAGTAAGTTGGGGGGGGGGTTGTGGTTTGGCCAGGATGAAGTATGTTATTGATTGTGTTCCAGAATTTTTGTGTATTCATTCTGTATCTCCATTGTAAATTAGAATAGTAGTGTTTTGTCTAGTTTAATGTGGTGTTTGGCACTGTTTCTAAGTTGCTGGTAAATTAAACAGTTTTGGAGGGATTTGTTTTAGCCCAAGTTTGCCATGCTTTGTCCCTTTTGTTTTAGGAGGGTATGAGTCTCATGGGTTAACCATGGTGTGTAGTTGGCTTTGACACAAACTGTTCTTGGAGGTGCACGTCTGTTTAGAATAGTAAGGAAGGTGTCCGATGCTGCTGTGCAACACTTCAATATGGGCAGTTGTTTAAGAGGAGTCCGGTCTGTTTTTTCAAGAATATTAAGTAGAATATGTAAGTTAAGATTTTTCTTATTACAAATTTGGCATAAGTTGATTAGTTTAGTTGGGTTACTGTGATTTATCAGTAAGTGGGTTCCAAAGTGGTCACTTAAGTGATCTGAGAGACACCCTGCTATTTGGTAATCTGGGGTTTATTAGTTAAGAACTAGTCTGGAATAGATTGTTTATCTGTTTTCTTGTCAATTCTAGTATTTCTGCAAAACCATTTGAATGAAAATATGGAGGTTTAGGTAGTTATGAGGATTGTCAGAGTTACATGTCATCCAGTCTGTGTTAAGGTCTCCTGCAATAATGTTTTCCTGTGATATGGCTTTTGTGACATTTTGGAGAATGATTTAGATTGCACTGGAATTGTTTCCTGGAGGGATACAGATGGTTATTATACACATGTGTGTGTGTGTGTGTGTGTGTGTGTGTGTGTGTGTGTGTGTGTGTGTGTGTGTGTGTGTGTGTGTGTGTGTATATATATATATATATATATATATATATATATATATATATATATATATATGATATATATGTTCTGGTTTAGTTGTAATCTGGTTATGAGTAGCTCTGCGTTATTAATGTTAGTAATACTTATGTTTACAGCTTGTAAGTTGAGCATGTTCTTAAAGAGAATTGCTACACCACCTCCCTTCTTCTGTATTCCATCAGCTCTTAGAATATTGAAACCAGGTGGGGTTATTTCTATGTCTGCTATATGTGGTTTCAACCAGGTTTCAGTAAGGATGGCAATGTCTGGGTTGTAATGGGAGAGAATCGCATGGAGTTCATGTACTTTATTCAGCATACGTCTAAGATTTAGGTTTAGTAGTAGTATTTCAGTACTTTTATAGTTTGATTTGTATTGGGGAGTTTAATGAGGTTGTGTGTTCGGGGTCTGGTTTGGGGTGGATACCACCACTAAGCATGTTTGGGTGCTATGTGACCGACTGAGCAATTGAAAAAGTTTGAATAGTCTTTTGTGAGTTTTAAAGGAAAAATTATGGAGGCTTTCATTTGTAAGGAGTAGTCAGTGTTGTTTCAGGTCTGTAACTTTGTTATAAACAATGATGGGGACACACAAAAGCTATTAGGTGTTGTTAGGGTAAGGTTATTAAATGCTGTTTGCTTTATATACTGATTGTCTAGTTGGAAATGGTAAGTGGTGAGGTTAGCTGTAATCATGAGAAATAAAGTTAATATAAGACCGTGTACAAACATGACAGTATTAGTGTTTGATAAATTATATGAAAAATGATCAGAATTGAGGGAAGTCAAATTCTTGTTTGTTAAGGTATTAGTATATTACAATGTCACTTATTCAAGGTTAGAGGTTACCTATGAAATGTCTGGGGTGTTTACAGGGTTTGTTTCTATTGGGTAGTCACTTTTATGTGTGTGTGCAAATGTGTTGTAGATAGCTAGTAATCTGTAATGGGAGGGGTTAGCTGTAATTACTATAGCAGATTGGGTGATTTGAACTTGGTGGATGTGGTTTGGTTATGTTTAAATTATGGGTATCAGGTTATGGGGAGCAGAGTGAGCCCGAGCGTAGCGGGATGAGCCAAGATCCAAGGAAAGGCAAGTTTGTGTGTAAGAAAAGTAATCAAAATTGACCACAAACTGCTGTGAAGCTGTATGTAATTTCTTAACTATTTATCAGGTGGAAAACAGCATATCCTTGTATCTGTAGGCTACTGTGGTCTCAATTAAATTAACAAACGCACAGGGTATTTGATCAGTTATGGATACTATTTGCTCACAGAAAGGAATAAAACAGAAATGGAAAGTGAGTGGGAGGGGGCTGCTTATAAACCAAAGTGGAGTGCTCTCCAGGGAATTATGAATATTAGCTCAAACAGGTAGACACATACACAACGTTAACTATAACTGTTTATGTTCGCAGACAGTTCAAACCCAGACTGCACGTTTCATATAACAATGCAGCCACTGGTCAGTTAGAGATAAAGGTGTCATTGCAGTTGTTTGCTTAGAGTGGTGTTAGGTCTAGAAAAGAAGACTACAGAGAGGAGTGAGCACTTTTGAGATGGTAAAGATACATTATAAAGACTGCAAAACAAATTGTGCAAATAGCTACTGTATACAGGAAAATATGTCTTGAATCAATTACTAGTCTAGGCAGATACTGAGCTAGTTGGTTAACACATTTGCGAGAATAGACCTCAGCTGACAGGTATGCAGTCACAGATAAAAATATAGCAAGCAGCACTCTGTCCTGGGTCTCTAATGTGATTCTGTGCACCATTTATACCACAAGTCTATAGATATAATTAGACATCAGTATGATCTGTCTAAGCACCACACATGTACAGGAATACTATTAGTTAACAAGGTGCAATTATGCAAATAACACATACAAATATACTAAAGAACTTGGTGCAGACAAACACATGCTAGCATGCTATAGTAACCTCCAGTAATACAACGTAAATTATACTAGTTTGTGCAACACAATTTCAACAAAAATAAGCAAATACAGTTTTATAACACTTGCTGGAGAGACACTGAGCACTTCATGGGGCCAGTAGCAGGGTGGTTGCAGTTTTAAAAATGGCGCCTGCCACAGGTAATATCTGGAGCAGCCTTAGGTCAACTGGTGCCCTAGGCAAAAGGGCTCCATGACACCCTCCACCACACCACCCGGTGCCCCCATCCTGGTCTATCTACACCAAATAAATACTGGAAAAGCACCCCTACTAGAGCAGCGCCCTAGGTGGCCGCCTAGTTGGCCTATGCCTAAGGCTGGCTGTGGGTAATATTTATTAACATTGGGATTGGTGTCAGGTAATAAACAGGGAAGGGGGAGGGGGAAACAGGAGTGTGGGCTGGCAGTTCTTTTGTAATGCTGCTATGGAGCCAAGATCCAAGCAAAGGCAAGTTTGTGTGTAAGAAAAATAATCAGAACTGATCACAAACTGCTGTGAAGCTATAAGTCATTTCTTAACCATTTATTAAGTGGAAAACAGCATATCCTTGTATCTGTAGGCTACTGTGCTCTCAATTAAATTAACCAACACACACAGTATTTGATCAGTTATGGCTACTATTTGCTCACAGAAGGGAATAAAAGAGAAATGGAAGGTGAGTGGTGGGGGCTGCTTATAAGCCAAAGCGGCGTGCTCTCCAGGGGATTATGAATATTAGCTCAAACAGGTAGACACATACACAAACTTACCTTTAACTGTTTATGTTCACAGACAGTTAGACAGTTTAGACTCGGACTGCGCTTTTCATATAACAATGTATCCAGGAGTCGGGTTAAAGATAAAGGTGTTATTGCAGCTGTTTGCTAAGAGTGGTGTTAGTTACAAAAGTTAACTTTAACTGTTTATGTTCGCAAACAGTTCAGACCCTACTGTGCTTTTCATATAACAATGTATCCACCAGTTGGGTTAAAGATAAAGGTGTTATTGCAGCTCTTTGCTTAGAGTGGTGTTATGTTGGAGAGACACTTGAGCACTTCGTGGGGCCAATAGCAGGGTGGCTGTAGTTTTAAAAAATATCTAGTTTTATGAAAGAGAAGAAAACTATTGGTACAGAAGCTAAATGTTTACAGGTGAGTAAAATAAACTATATAAAGGAGGTTTCTGGTTAAACCACAAAGAAAAAAAGGTTCTCATACAAAGGCCAGAGGTGCTTTTATCCAGCTTACTTCTTTCCCAGTTCCTAGTGGAAGATGCCCATGTTCTTTCATTTATTCCAGAATGTATTGTCCTTTGCTGAAGCAAGAGCTGCTTTTCAGGGTACAAAGTACCCCTGCAAAGACAGACCAATTTCTATGGCAAAATGGACCACATCCCTTCTTTTATACACATTTTAATGAGCACTTAATTCATTAAAAATGAATTATTTTAAAAAGCCAGCCTAGTTAATAAGACAACGTAGCTGACTGTCTTAAGGGGACAATGCCATCTGCACTATTTACAATACTTAGTGTCACTTACATTACTTCACTTCAGTGTCATGTGATGAGATATCATAGGGTAAGAATCACCATGCCTGCGGATTCATGGAAAGGTTGTCTTATGAAACAATCACTTCATAGAAAAAAAAAACACAATGTAAAGAAACCATAGCATTTAATCCAGAGCCAGAAGTAGAAACATTGAATAAGGTCATACATCCTCACACTGGATTTCTTCATACTGAAGTCCAATCTAAAGACAAAATTGCTTGTTTAAAATACAAATATAAATACAAATATTACAAATAAAATACAAATTTTTGCATCTGTGACTCTGGATTAAGGTGTTCCAATTTCTCAACATTCATATTCTTGTTTTATACTTTTAATACCACATACATACATATATGATATATTTGTATTTCTGAGGAAGTATGTTTAAATTTAGGGATGAAAGCACCAAACTTTGTGACTTTATTTTATGTTTTGTATTGGGATTAGAGCTGGTTCGTTTAATTAGGATTGTTTTCTTCTTGAATGATATATTAAATATTATGCATGGACCAGAAGTGTGGTGGTAAATCCTGTTACTGTTTTTGGCCTTCCTGTGTGGCGCCCTCAGGACGTAGTGTTCTTTTATATATTGTCAAAGGAAAAAACTTCAAAGACCAATTCACGTAAGGTTCAAGCAAGGCACCCTTTATTAACTTGCAGCAAGGAGACAAAGCATGCTGGCAGAATGGTTTGTCTGAACATTAATAATTAGTATGGCATTTTATACAGTTCTTTCCATGTCACACAGAAATGTTACTTCTATTGCTGACATAGTTGGACACAGCTTTCTGTATTGTTCTACAGAAAATGTTACTAGACTAATCGCTGACTAGTTGAGAATAACTGCTGATTTACAAAACATTTGAGAAAAACAACCTGGCCTTGGGGCTTATTTTAGCCCACCACAGACTTTCAATTCAATTGTGCAGTTCTAATATATGTGTTACATTTTGCCTAGATTCAAGGTACATTTCTAGTTTAGTTACAAGTAATGCTGACTACGGTTTATACTTTCAAGCATCCATTGTGTTCCTTATCAAAGCTTCTAGCAGCTGTGTACTTTTTCATGGCATAAGCAGAAAATCAATAACTCTTTGTTAAGTCTCATGACACTAGTAGAAATGAATTACTTCTTGTTATTTGCTGACATTAGCAGAAAATAGAATGCTTCTTGTTAAGTTTCTAATAGCTGTGCAGATTCATGCAATGTGAACAGAATAAATGTATTAACCCTTTTAAACCTCGAATGCACTAAGCATGCATATTACTAATACATATTTTTCTAACATTTCCCTCCTTTTAATACTTTTATTCTACTTTCAAAATAAGCATAAATAGTTTTTTTTCTTCCCCTAGCCTTCCTACTCAAGATTTGCAGTTAAGAGAGTCATTCAGTTTAAACTTATGAAAGCATTTTCAATTTTTCAACAATTCTTCAAGTTCAGCACCTTGGTATAAGGTTTCTGAAACTGACATGTCTATAAAGTCTTTAATCAGTCTTTTCATGCAGGGGATGCAGAAGCATACACATACCACCAGCAGGATCATTCCTACACAGATGGCAATCAGGATGTTCATTAAGATACTGCCCCCCCCCCCAAACAATCTCTGGAAAAAGTCCGTCAGTGGATTTGGTCCTGGCTTGGTCATAGCCGACACCTGCTGAATTACCTCAAGGTGATTGTCTATATCGTGTTTGTGGTCAGGAATATACGAACAGCACTCCTCCTGGATTAAAGTGCAAGTACCTCTTCTCGCCGCTAGGGTGAAGTCAAGAGCCATGCGGTTTTGAAGCACTACAGTTCTCAGGGCAGTCAGTTCATCAGTCACCAATTCTAGAGTGGAAAAGGTTGCATTGCTCATTATTTCAAGAAGTTTAGACAGTTTTCTCAGTTCCCAGATTGATTTTGTTGCTCCATATGCTGGCAGTACACTTGCCCACGAGATGATGGTATCACCCAAGTCCACATGTGACAGTCCATTTTTCCCTAAGCTCGCAGCATGATGTTTTTTCCAGCCAGCATTGATTTGCCCCACTGGGTTGACAGGCTTCTTGATTTCTCGTCGAACATTCCGAATTTTCCCCTGGGGTAAAACTGCTGTGTGTTGTATGGCCGGAATCAGGTACCCCAAATAACAACTGCCGGACCAATTCTCAGGTAACCACTTATATGCTTGCCTACCACATACAAAGTAGCAATCTTCTACTTTGGTAGTAACTTTACTATGTTCTGGCTCTGGATGAAACATTTCTTTGTCAACTATAATCAGTTGTTTATAGAGGTCAGCTTTATGTTTTACTTCATCAGTTGTCCTATGCATCAGTTCAAAAAATGAATCATAGCTTGTGTTGCAATAGGAACCTGTGTTGTCAGTTTTATTGTAGCATCTATAGGGAATAGTCACATTGCAATTGCTCCAACCCACCTGAACTGTATCATTTTTGTAAAAACACACAGTCCCCTTCTGTCGAACAGACAAGTGCAATGCTACTTTATCTTGTGATGTGACATCTGATGTATCATAGACTATGTTTTCCCAGGTCTTGTTGGCTCCTAGGGGGACTGAAGTTAACAATAACCCCCCGTATACTATTGGCAAAGCTGTGCAAATCCAGCAATTCGAAACATTGAAGGTCTCAGCATACACATATTTGATTGCCTGGTAAGTGTTGAAGTTTGGGTGCCACTCTACATGCAACTCTCCACGCTTATTCAGTTCAGTTTGTGTGGCTGGGAAAAGGAATGGCCACAACAAAAAGATTATTGTCACTAGTACAGTCAACAGGATGATTATGCAATACTTCTGAGGAAACGGTTGTTCTGCATTCCTGTTTTCTCCGACTCTTCCGAGTAGGTGTATTTGGATTTTTCTGGATTCCATCATTTTTTGCATTTGACATGTGATCTTACTCTCTGCCCTAATAGGACCTTCATCACCGATGGTTTCTTTACTGAGGTTGAGACGGATCAGTCCTATTGATCTGACCCCTGTTTGTAGCCAGACTTTGTGCTGAGGGCCCCGATGGAGAGGTAAGATTTTTGTCCAGTTCAAAGTTTTTAACTAGTTTGCAGTGCGTCAGGTGGATCCATGAAGCTCACTCTGCTATCGTGACTGCAGTGGGTGTCGAAAGAAGCACTTGGTATGGACCTTCCCACCTTGGTGATGACCAATTCTTCTTTTTTATGACTTTTATCCACACCCATTCCCCGGGTGTCACTGCCACCTCTGATGTCTCGGTTTGCTTTCTATCTGAAACAGAATTTGACTGCAACAGATGTTTAGAATTAATGACTTTCTTCATATATTTAGCTAGTGTAAAATCAGCTTCCTGGTCTGAGGACATGAGAAGTTTCCATTGGGTGTATAATAAGCCCTTCCAAATAGTTTTTCAAAAGGAGTCAATCCTTTTGCAGTCGGAACAGTTCTCATGCTCAACAGCACCAGGGGCAAACAGCACAACCAATTCTTTCCTGTCTCAGCTATTAACTTTCTCAATTTGTTTTTTAATATACCATTATGCCTTTCAACTAGCCCTGCAGATTGTGGATGGTATGCACAATGATTTTGTAAAGAAATACCAAAATGCTTACTTAATTGCTGTATGGTTTGGTTTACAAAGTGTGTACCATTGTCACTGTAGATCCTTTCCGGAATGCAGAATCTAGGATTGATTTCTTTGACAAGTACTTTTGCCACCGTCGCTGCATCTGGATTTTTGGTTGGAAAGGCTTCCACCCATCTGGAAAACATATCTACAATAACAAGACAATACTTCTTATTTTCACATTTGTTCAATTCTATGAAATCCATACAGATAGTGTGAAATGGATATGGTGGTGTAGGGAAACTCCCTTGCTTGGGCTTTAATGCCCCTTGTGCATGATGTTTGTTGCAAATTTGACACGTCAAACAAAATTTTTTAGAGTAGTTTGTAAATCCATATGTTGTGAACACCTGGTTCACCAGCTGTACCATCCCCCCTGTTGAGACATGGCACTGCCCATGGCTCAACAAAGCTGCATATCTAAACAAATTAGATGGTAGTTTCGGTTTCCCTTATTTAGAGATGTACAGCCCCTTTTCGAGAATTGCTCCTTGTTTCACCCATCTTTGTTTTTCAGCTTGCGTAGTGAGTGTCTGCATTGTTTTTAACATTTCTAAGTCTAAAATCTCAGAGGGTTGTAGTTCCTCATTTAAAAGAAATACTTCAGAAGCTGCTTGTTTTGCAGCTGTATCAGCTCTTGCATTACCTTTTGAAATCCTATCTTGTTGCTTGGTGTGAGCTGTGCATTTACAAATGGCTACTTTCTGAGGTAACTGAATAGATTCTAAAAGATCTAAAATAAACTGTGCATGATTTATAGGTTTGCCAGTAGATGTTATCATTCCTCGGTTTTTCCACTGTTGCACAAAAACATGTACAGTAGAAAAAGCGTACTGGCTGTCAGTAAAAATGTTTACACGTTTACCCTTTGCTAAGATACATGCTCATGTCAAGGCAATCAATTCTGCTGCCTGTGCAGATAAGTTGTGTGGTAAAGGTTTTGCTTCTATAATCTCAGTGTCAGAAACTACTGCATATCCTACTAGGTTCTGTCCTGCAGGACCCCTTTTGCATGAACCAACCACGTAGTATGTCACCTCGGCATCATCCAAGGGTACATCCATGAGATCTTTTCTAGGTAGTGCCTTTTGCTCAATTACCTGCAGGCAGCAGTGCGGTGTGCCGTCTGCAGAGGTCAGGAGCAGAGTAGAAGGGTTCAAAGTCATGCATCGCTCAATTGTCATGTGAGGTTGGCTCAACAATATAGTCATACAGGAAAGATGCCTAGCAGGGGAAAGATATGCCACCTTTTCTTGTAGTAAAATAATCACGACTGCATGAGGCACTCTCAAAGTGAGAGGGTGGAATAAGACTACTGAGGCCGAAGCCTGTACTGCCATTGCAGCTGCAACTACTGCTTGTACACAGTGGGGTAAGGACCGTGCCACTGGGTCTAGTTGTGATGAATAGTAAGCAATGGGGCGTTGCTTATCCCCATGCTGTTGTGTTAACACTGATGTCATATAACCTTGCTTACAATCTACAGTTTGGAAAAAACGTTTATGGTAGTTTGGTAATCCTAGAACTAATGAGGACGCTATTAACTGTTTCAGTTTGCAGAAAGCAAATTCTGGCTCTGGTGTCCATTGTAACAAATCATGTGCTGCCATAGGCTTCTTATATATAAGGTCAGTTAGCGGTGCAGATTCCAAAGCATAGTTTGGAATCCAGCTCCGGCAAAAATTAGTTGTACCCAGGAAGGACATCATTTCCTTCTTGGTAGTGGGTTTTGGTGCTTGCAAAATTGCTACTTTTCTGTCCTCATCTAGTGTTCTACCTTCCTTGGTTATTACATATCCCAGGTATTTGACTTGTTTTTTCCAAAGCTGCAGTTTACTTTTATTTACCTTATGTCCTTCAGCGGCTAAGAATCGTAATAGCGCTATGGTATCTTCTCTACAATCTTGCTGGGTGGGGACTGCCAGCAAGATGTCATCGACATAAAGTAAAATCTGACTGCCTCTTGACGGAGTGAATCCCGCCAAGTTGCTTGCCATTTCTTGTGAGAATATCATTGGACTTTCACAATATCCCTGTGGTAGTCGCTTATATGTATACCTTCCCCCTGAAATGTGAATGCAAACCAGTACTGGCTATCAGGGTGTATCGGTATCGAAAAGAATGCATTGCTGATGTCTACCACAGCAAAATACTTCTGTTGAGGTTTTAAATCATTCAACAGGGTGTGTGGGTCTGGCACTGTAGGTGCCCTTGGTATTACTGCATCATTTACAGCTTGTAAATCTTGGACCATACGCCATTCTCCATTTGCTTTTTTAACTGGAAATAAGGGTGTGTTACATGGTGAATCGGGAGATTCTACTAGTATCCTCCTTTAAGTAAGGCTGCTATAATAGGCTTTATCCCTGCCTCTGCATCTTTTCTTAAGGGATACTGTCTTTTCTGTGATCTAAATGCTGACTTTGGCGTGATAGTTACTGGTCCCGCTGTACGAATAAGTCCTACATCTGACTTTCCTGTTGACCAGAGAGTCTCTGGTATATTTTGTAAGGCATTCTCTTCCTCCTTTAATAGGAGTGCTAATCAGCTGTCCTTGCTAGACTGCAAGTGCACGGCTGGGTGGGTCTGAGTTATCCAATTCAACTTCTGTATTTGTATTCCCTGTTCTGATAGTTCTAATTCTGTCTGTTTCTCCCATCTCGTGACTTTTTCTCCTAGGTCTGCCCATTCTATATTTTTGTTCTTGGTTAAGCTAACATATGGTAATTGATTAGATTTATAAAGTGTAAAGAACTCCTGGGGCAATGAACAGCTGGCTACACTGTTCCCTTCTGTGTCCCAGTACAGGTTACGTAATATCAATTTGTTTGCATGATTTTTAAACAATTCTTGCTCATATTCCTTATCAGGTCCTGGTGTGTTACAATAATACAGGGTACAGTGCAACAGGTGTTGCTTATCAATGTCAAGGGAGGGGAACTTGCTGATGGCTTCATTCATTAATTCTTCAGTCACAGTCCCTGGACCAGTCGTAACCAAGTCCTGGCTGTACCAATAAAACATTTCACCCTCCGATTGCACCGCAAAGGTATCAATTTGTCGCTGTGCTTCCATACCCTGCATGGTTGGGACTACTACTATACCAAATAGTTGCATGAGGTCTCTGCCCAAGAGGTTTACTGGGCATTTTGCAGAAACAACAATTTTGCTTTTTTGTGTAAATCCTGAAACTGGATCAGTTATTGCAATGTTACGGGAGAGGGGCTCCCGATACAGCTGTCCATTAGCTGCTTTTACCAGTATGTAATCAGGTGACTCCGTGTTTTCTGGCAGTTTGGAGGGATGTATCAGGGTTCGTGATGCCCCTGAGTCACCCAAGAATTTTACTTCCCTCCCTTCTACCAAGAGTGTAACTTCTGGTTTTGTGTCTGCTAAATAGAGCTCCAGACTCAATAAAGCTAGGTCTAATATTTTATTTTCTTCATTGTCACTAACTTCTTGCACTTCCTCTATCTCTTCTGTCACATCCTCTACTCCCTCTATCACATTCTCATTTGTCCTTTCTTCGCTATCCCCTTCTAGTGATTCCTGACTACCATATAGTCAGTCCTCAACCTCCTTGTCTTCAGTGGTTGCCTTCTTGTTTTTCCTGCAATCCTTTGCCAAGTGTCCCTTTTTACTGCATTTAAAACATTCACCCCTTTTCTTTCACCCTTCAAAGTCCTCTGATCGTTGATCAGATTGTTTGTTTCCCTGTGCATTTTTCTTGCCCTTTTTCCTGGACTGTACTACATAAACTTCTGCTCCATCTTCTACAGAAAATACTTGAGCTTTCTTTTTCTTTTTGCTATTAAAATGCCTTTCGACATGTCTAGCATATTCAAGTAATGACTGTAACCTGCTTGTACGATGGTCTACCATGTGTTTTGTAATAAAACTGCTTATAGGTGCAATATTGCCCTTTAAAAATGCATTCTTTAACTGCTGTTCATATGGGGAATCTTGTGTTTGATCTTCAGGAACCTGCATTCCACAGTGGTTATGAAAACATTCTAATAGTCTGGCATAATACCGGTCAATAGTTTCACCTTCTTGTTGGATGCATTGATTAATGCAAGTCCAGTCTGCCCTAGGCTTCCATTTTTGAGAGCTGCAGTCTGTAAGACCTTTTACTCTGTTGTCTAATTCTGCACTGCTATGTGGGAGGGGTCTTTGTGCAGCGTCACGGGGATTCCATTTGCCACTAATCATGTGCCAATCTGGCCCCACAATTTGTCTAACTACTTTTTCTACCACTTCTCCATTTAGGTTATAACTCAGCCTCATTCCTTGTAAATCTTATAAGAATTTTCTAAAGTTAACTTTTGGATGGGGAATTCCCTCAGTGGCTTTCCAGATATCTTCCGAAGTCCAGGGTCTATACACTAAAATAGTTGGGTCCTGATTATCTTGTCCTGCCTGAGGATTGAGTACTTCTACAAGTGGGCATATTTCTTCTTCACTCATAGATCGTGAACTCTTAACCATTTGATATAACTCGATGCCTTCATTTGAGTTACCTGCCCTTGTTCGAGACCTGGTCCCGATGGGATCTCTAATATACGGTTTTATTTTCATAATGCCTTTTTCTTCAGTGACCACAGGATATCGTGGGGGTGGACTAACCTGTTCACTTGCTTCATATTCAGGTAAGGGAGGCGGAGGTGCTGATGCTATAACTAAATTACTGTCCTCCTTGTTTAAAAACATTGTTTTTGAATTTTTGTTATTTTTTCCCTATGGTTTACTTCCTCAATCCATCTGTGTGCCTGAGGAATTCCTAATTTACGTTGCTTTTTTACCCGACCTTTGGAATCAGTTTTGAGTTGCTTGACTAGTTTGATAAGCGAGGATTTTTCTAATTTTCTGTCAAATTCATATTTATTAACCCATTTTGAATAATATTTAATATTGTCGGCCCGCTGCAACTTCATGTATTTTGCGTCTTCTGTTAACGGCGGATTTTGGGGTCTTTTTGTGCAATTATTACCCATTTTGTTCTACCCTTTTGATCATTATGTAACTTCTCTTATTTTTAACGTGGTACCACAGATTTTGTTATAGCCTCTTCAGAATGACTGCCTACTTATTCTGTTTCTCCTGATCTATGACAAGACAGTAATCTTTTCTGTCCCTGACTTGTAAGAAAAATACAGTCTTGACAAAAACAATACAAATCTAGTCCCTGATCTAAAACAGAAAACAGAGAAAAGTAGATTCACCTTACCTGAGCCTACGTGATTGATCACCTGATTCGTGGAGACCCATCCTTCAGTCGCAGATCAGAAAGTGGCTGGCCTCTTTTGAACGACAATTCAGTCAGAGGGCTTTTCAAATAAGAAGAACCGATTTGGTTTCTTCCCCGTACAGTTTCAACCACCTGGTACGTCTGATCCGAGGTGAAGAGAGGGTTCTGGTCCGAAGGACCAATCTGTCAAAGGAAAAAACTTCAAAAGACCAATTCATGTAAGGTTCAAGCAAGGCACCCTTTATTAACTTGCAGCAAGGAGACAAAGCATGCTGGCAGAATGGTTTGTCTGAACATTAATAATTAGTATGGCATTTTTATACAGTTCTTTCCATGTCACACAGAAATGTTACTTCTATTGCTGACGTAGTTAGACGGATCACCTTCAGATGCCCGAAATCGCATTTCACTGACACGGAATCCGACGGGTCGAAAACACCGACAACGCAGATGACCGACAAGGTGAGAACCCGACGGACTCGGTAAGTGTGCGATAGAGTGAGGGATTTCGTGTTAGGGAGCGGACAGGTAAGTGTGCGATAGTGAGGGACTGTGGGTTTAGGGGTGGGTTAAGTGAGTTAGGGTTAGGGTGCAGGTAGGGTGTGTGTGCGATAGTGAGGGACTGTGGGTTTAGGGGTGGGTTAAGTGAGTTAGGGTTAGGGTGCAGGTAGGGTGAGTGTGCGGTAGTGTCGGATCTTGGGGTTAGGGGTGGGTAAGTGAGTTAGGGTTAGGGTGCAGGTAGGGTGAGTGTGCAGTAGTGTCGGATCTTGTGGTTAGGGGTGGGTAAGTGAGTTAGGGTTAGGGTGCAGGTAGGGTAAGTGTGCGATAGTGTCGGACCTTAGGGTTAGGGTTTGGGTTAGGGCTAGTGGATATGTTATGTAGTGTACTGTGTTGTTTACGTGTAGTGTGTTGGTGTAATGGTATTCGGTGTTTTGCGTTGTCTGTATTTTTTGTTGTCGGTCTTTTGTTGTCGGTGATTTGTGTTTCGGCGGTTTGGTGTTTCGGGCATCTGAAGGTGATCCAGTTAGACACAGCTTTCTGTATTGTTCTACAGAAAATGTTACTAGATTAATTGCTGACTAGTTGAGAATAACTGCTGATTTACAAAACATTTGAGAAAAACAACCTGGCCTTGGGGCTTATTTTAGCCCACCACAGACTTTCAATTCTTCAGTTGTGCAATTCTAATATATGTGTTACATTGTGCCTAGATTCAAGGTACATTTCTAGCTTAGGTACAAGTAATGCTGACTATGGTTTATACTTTCAAGCATCCATTGTGTTCCTTATCAAAGCTTCTAGCAGCTGTGTACTTTCTCATGGCATAAGCAGAAAATCAATAAGTCTTTGTTAAGTCTCATGACACTATTAGAAATGAATTACTTCTTGTTATTTGCTGACATTAGCAGAAAATAGAATGCTTCTTGTTAAGTTTCTAATATTTGTGCAGATTCATGCAGTGTGAACAGAATAAATGTATTAACCCTTTTAAACCTTGAATGCACTAAGCATGCATATGACTAATACATATTTTTCTAACATATATATATATATATATATATATATATACGGTTCTACTCGAACTGGCCAGAAGATCGAAAAGCGAGAAGACCGACGCTAAATCGCTGGTGCAGAACAAACATCGAATGCAAGAAGACCGACACGACGGATGACAACAGGTAGTGGGTTAAGGGGGCGATAGGGGTGTGGGTTAAGTGAGTTAGGGTTAGGGATAGGATAGGGGGGGTGGGTTGTTAGGTAGTTAGGTTAGGGTAGCGATAGGGTTAAGTGAGTTTGGTTTAGGTTAAGGGGTACAAGAGTTAGGTTAGGAGTTTGTTAGGGCGTTAAGGTTAGTTAGGTTAGGTTAAGAGGGGGGTGGGTTAGGGGAGGTAGGCGGGTGGAGCCGGTAAGCAAGTGAGTAGTAGGACCTTAGGGTTAGGTTTAGTAGGTGGTTGTGGGTTGTTTGGATGTGTGTGTGTGTGTGTTGTGTGTGTGTGGTTTGGAATGGGGGTTGTTTTTTTTTTGTATGGGGTTTTTGTGTTTGTGTACGGCCGGTTATCGCTGTCGGTTATGTGTGGTTTTCGTGTTTATGGACGATTATGTCAGGTAGAACCATATACACACACGGAATTTGAATTCACACTGACCAAATCGCTGAAAGCTCAAATTACTGAAAACTCATTTCACCGAAGTGAAGTACTGGCATTGTGTGTAAGGCAAGTAAAAAGTATATGCCCTTTTCCCCACAATAGTGCAATCCTGGAGTTAGTATAAATAGTTAAGGGGGGTGTGGGGGCATAGCCCCCCACTTAGTTTGGGTATATATTGTCTTCTGGAAAGATTTAGTCATTGGTGTTGTAAGTATACATGTCTGTGGTTTAAAATGTATTGTTTTGAAGATTTTGGTGAAATATAATGTAAAACCAAACTAGGTGAAGGGCTACACCCCCCACACACCCCCATCACACTACAGCTGGGAAAAGAGCACATATCTTTTACTTGCCTTACAGTACTTTACACAGTGCCAGTACTTCACTAATAACTAGGTGCTTTACCTGGTTGCAAAGCTGTCTGTAGATTATAAGGTCAGAGTGTTTTTGTGCCTATGCCAAAGCTTCCATGTTCTGTTTGGTTTTTCTAGTGAGCCATGGGGCATGATTAGCTTTTACACATTTTAGCTGGGGAGGTGCGAGGCTATTTAATATGTTGAGAAATGTAGATTTGAAAAATTGTACTGTGTCGTCAAGGGGAAGTATTTTTAAGGGATCTCAGTTGATGCTGTTTAAAGAATCATTAAAGGTTGTAGGGCAAAATGTGATAAACCTCTGGCATTTCTGTAATGATGCTTGTTTAATGTGGATGTGGTGTTACGTATTAAAGGCAGGTATGTGGTCATTTATAATGTTTGGGAGAGTTCCTATGGAGGCAATTATATTGGGGTCGGAGACCAAGATTCACTCTAAGATTGTCCCACAGTTGTTTTTGTTGGGTCTGGTGATATCAGCGATTAGCTGAGTATAGTTATATAGGTTGATGTTAGAGGAAGAGTGTTGCTGAGAGACATCTAACCAATTAATATTAACATTGCCAAGAATTATTGTTTCTGTAATTATGTTGTTGGATGTCCAAGCTAGGATTTTTTCTAAGATGGGAATATTATTGCCAGGGGGAATGTACAGGACAGTGATACAGAGGTTTTTACTTTCATTAAGTTTTAGGAAGGCTGTGAAGGCTGCCAGCCTAGCTAGATAGAATTGTATAGATAAGTCTGTCATTTGTAAATATTAATGTAAACCACAGGCATGTTGTCTTAAATGAAAAAAAAATGTAACAACAGTGCACTCTGCTGATCAAGTAAAACATGTTGTGACCCTTTGATCTAAAGTCGGCTCTGGCCAGTCTAGATGAAGGAATTCTTGCTATTGTTTTAAGGCAAGATTTAATGGCCAGAATTTGCATGCATAAATGTCCTTTATTACTCTGGTTTCTGCCCAGAGGGGAAGAATGTGAATGTAGTTTCTTTTAGCCTGGAAACCCAGGGAAGTGTGAAGAATGGTGTAATGTGAACCAGGAATGTGATTTTAAAAACAGAGAGAATCAGAGAGCATTAAGCATTTTGTCTTGACCATCCAACTCAGCACTGCCTTGCTCTATATGTAAGTTATCTTAAATTTGTGTTTTCTCTTAGAAATAGCTAGAAACTAGAAAGATTAGACTAAGTGTTCTTCTGTAATGTCAGAAGTGTACTACTGAATTATTTTAAGTATTTCTCTGTGATCTTTGAACTCTTGACTAGCACTGTGCAGTAAAATGTATTGTCTTGTGTTTTTAATTATTTATTATTAAATATTTTAAATCCTTTTAATTGTGACTGTTTTGTGTAGAGATAATTTAAGCTCTAGAGTACATTGCATGTTTATACTGAACCTGTACCAAGTCACTCTAATAAGCCTTGACTGTTTAGTTATACTACAAATTGGATAATAATATTGCACAGTAATAATTGGACACCCTTTTAAGGGCCTTAGAGTAGCTGATAATTATTAGCTGGGTGATGGCAGTGATTTCTACCATATAGTCTGGTTAAAAGGGGCACAGCTGGAGAACCTGTGCCAGCCTTCCCAAGGAGTGTCTGTGTGGTTATATAAACTCTTCTCAAAGTGTTTTGTGTGTGTGTGTGTGTGTGTGTGTGTGTGTGTGTGTGTGTGTGTGTGTGTGTGTGTGTGTGTGTGTGTGTGTGTGTCAGCTACTTGGGCAGGGACACGAAGCACTGGTTGGACAGAGAGGGTGCTGGAGGTTTTAGCTTGACCACTAGGCTGAGATCTGGACTCTATAGCTGTGCCTTTGGGGAGTCTTACTGGGACCTGGAGAGCAAGGGAGTGACCAGCCCCTGACTGTCACTGTGACTGTGTGCTCTTAAGGGAAATTGCACTTTACTGTGTGTATTTGTTATGCTTTCCTTGTATATGAGACACCCCTCACTGACGTTAGTGGTGATGATTGAGGCTCCTTGATTGCTCGACCAGGGCATGGGTGTCACAAAGGCTATTAGGATTTCTGCTGTAGAGAAGTTATGTATGGGTGAGTTGTATGAGACTATGTTGGAGGTGTTGGGGTAGAATAGTGCTACCCCTCCACCTTTTTTCTGTGGTCTATCAGAACTCAGGCATGCAAAGCCAGAGGGAAGGAATTCTGAGCTTTTTATGTACGGTTTTAGCCAGGTTTTTGTAGTGGCAATAATGTTGGGCCTGCTATGTGTTATCCAGGCATGGAAGTCAGGGATTTTATTTTGAATACTTTGTAGGTTTATAGTGGTTAGGTTTGAGATTTGTAGGGGCTGTGAAGGTTGGTAGGGGAGGAAAGTGGACCTGTAAACAGAAGATGTCATCTTTTTTGTATATGCTAGATGATATATTGGAGAAGGGACTGAGAGGTGGACTATGAGTAGAGATTATTGAGGTGGGTTTGTGGTAAGCACTACTATTTTGTAGCAGGGTAAATTGAAGTAGGAGGGTTAAAGATAACAGGAGACTGAAAGGTGTCAGTTTATACACTGGTGGCATTTTGTTATGGTGGGATGTAAAGAGGTAGAGTTATAGGTAGCAGATGTGAAATTAAATATGGGATGTGTAACAAGTAGTGGGAGTGGAGGAGAAGAATAGATGTAATTGTTAGTAGGATAAACACCTACATGTTAACTAGCAAAGTGTAAAGTAGTGGAAGGAAACAGTGATTGTATTGGAGTAAGGATGGTATACGGACACTGAGAACGTCTTTGCTTCCAGTCCAAACACCATTATCATACTTTGGTCTGAATGCCCTTCTCCTATGCTGGTCAGTGACTGTTCTTAGCTTGCAGTCATTATTTCCTCTTCTGCTTCCCCAGGCCTTTCTGTTGTCTTTGGATTTCAAGGATGCCAAACAAAAGAGGTCCCAGCACAGAACCCTGGGGGACTCCACTGATGGCTGGTCTTTTGTGGAGGTAACTTCCCATATTTTGATTATATGCATCCTATTTTTGAGCCAGACTGCAATCCAGAAAGTGGGATAGGGATTTATTCTCAATTTATTTAGCTTTTCAACTATGCCTGAGTGGGGAATTGTGTCAAAAGCTTTGGCCAAATCAAGGTGTGTGGCATGTATTGTTTTGCCTTTATTCATTGCTTGACTGAACTTTTCAAAGAAATCCACCAGGTTGAGTAAACATGACCTGCGCTTGATGAATCCAAACTGAGACGGGTCCAATGTTTAGAGGTTCCCTATGTACTGATTGATTAACTCTATGATAAGTCTTTCCATGGCCTTGCATATGAGGCTGATCAGACCTATGGGTCTGTAATTGCCTGGGTCTGTTGAAGGTCCTCCCTTATGCAGGGGAATGACTGTAGCTACTCTACATTTCCTTGTTAGAAAACCTGTATAGACATTGAAATTGAACAGTAATTGAACAGTAATGTTAGGGGTTTGGCTAAACTGTGCTTCATACTATTTAAGATGCATCCAGTACAGTGAGATGTCCTTCCATATCATTGTTATAGTATTCTTCACCTAAGGGATCTCCTGTCAAGGATAGCCCAATATCTGGTCAGTATACCAAAGCCTTCAGCTCTTTTGGCACCATAGGTAACATTTATGCTCCCAGTCATACCTCTCAACTGTACAGATTTTCACAGAATGTCCAGATTTTTCCCTCCTACTTTTGGTGTGTTCCTCTGAAATCTGTACTTTTCTGGCAAATAGCTGAGGATTGAAGTAATTAAATAATGATGAACATTTATTTCTATGTTTGTAAGAGCAATATTTAAAATCTGTCCCTATTTGTTCCCCCATCATTTTAGGCTTTGTCCAGATTTTTTGCTCTAAGAGGTTGAGAGGTATGTTTCCAATGCAAGATGTAGGTCATAAGGATGGTATACGGACACTGAGAACTTCTTTGCTGCCAGTCCAAACACCATTATCATACTTTGGCCTGAATGCCCTTCTCCTATGCTGGTTAGTGATCAGTTTTCTTTTTTTTTTTTTCTTCAGATAAGTGCCCCATTGTTTTTTTTTTTTTTCTTTTTCTTTTATTATTGTTTGGTATTATGTTCATGTCATCTAGAAAGGGAAAATGTTAGTGTTGGAGACAGATTCCCCATAAAGACAGTCATGACCAGTATGTTTTTTTGCATGGGTGCTTCCTACAATCATATACAGTGTTCTATATGCCAGGCATTGGTGCCTAAGACCCTGTGTAGTCACCACTCCTCTTTGTTCATATACCTTGAGAATCAGTATCGTAAGCTGCTGGCTCAGAGTGCTGTGGTGGAATTCTCCCATCCTGAGGGTCAGCCTGCCATGATGTAGGCCAAAAAAATCAGTCCCAGTCTGGCAGCTATCCAGCCTCCCCCAGCTGTCTCTCTATAGAGACTACTGAAAGTCTGAAGACCATCGGGTGTTTGTTCTGATTCCACTGCCATGACCCCACCAGAGGCCGGCATGTTACACATCCTGGGAGGCTTTTCCAGTGTCTGTACATGACACTGAGGGGGTACCTTGACTAATAATATCTGAGGGACTGAAGGGGATTCCTTAGATTTTAGTGGGGAAGGAAATTCCTGCCACCATTATAGAGTTGCATCAAGGGTCTGACCTTCTGAGGGTTTTTCGAATGGACATCCCACAGAAAAACAAACAGAAGACAAAGCATATTTCCCCTGTTGTAAAGGATCCCCATCATGAATGGCAGGATTTTACTCAGGATTTATTCAGTGCTTTGATGGTTTTAGAGCCTCCTTTCTCCCTGGTCTTATAATCCTGTTTAAGATGCCCAGGGAATTTGATACCTCAGATGAGGATTTGGACTCTGCGGAAGAATCCCCTGGCCTATTCTTCCCAAATTCTTCCCCCCCAAACTACAGTTTGGAGGAAGAGGATTCCTTAAATCCAGACTCCCTTTTGAAGATTTGAAGAGTTGTCCTTCGAGGATAGTGTCTACCACATGTTGAATTATTTAAAGTGGGATTGTTTCCAGGTCTCTGATATTCAAAAAAGGTACTATGAGCTCCTACACATGGAGTCTCCCAAATCATCTGCTGTTCCTCCTGTTTGGCTGTCCTTTTGGATACCTTTTCTGCATCTTGTGTAGCCCTGACACTTAGCCTGCCTGATTATTACACATTTCTTTATAATTGCCTTGCTGCTGACATTTCTCTAGTGTCAGTTTCTTCTGACAAGTTCTCCAAGTTGTTGCCCTCCACCAAGCTTCTGCCATCTGATAAGGATAGTAGGGCCATGGAAAAGTTGAGCAAGGTTTATACTGCTGCCATTTTGTCCTTTAGGGACATTAACTACCAGGCCCATATGACCATGTATGTTTTAGCCCTCTTTCCCAGGTTTCTAAGGTGGTTTCTAACTTCCCTGATTCTAAGGAAAAGTCTTCTGCCCTTTCCCTATTAGAGTCCACTTCTCAAGTTGCCCACCACTCAGTCAAATGTAGCTATGATGTGGCTGATGACTCTTCCAGAGCTGCTGCCTTTGGTTCAATCATAAGGCATTATTCCTGGCTACATCTTCTGGCTTTGCCTGATGAGATAATGCCAATTTATATATATATATATATATATATATATATATATATATATATATATATATATATATATATATATTTTTTTTTTAATATTTATATATATTTTTTATATTTTTTTTGTATTTGTCTCTTGGTCTATAGAGTTAAAAGAAAGAAAGTGGTAGTTAGCTTTGTTATTACTATGTTTTAAAAAGTGTATATAGATATATAAGGTAGTCAGCTGTACCACCACTACAGTTTAACAAGTGTGCACACACATATATAAATATTTTGAATTAAGGAAACTTGCCTATTTGTCCAGTTTATGTATTTATTTTAAAAGATTTTAGAGGAATAAAAACGCCAAAAAAATGAGAAAGATAAACACATTTTTTTTTGCCATTTTAATATGCACGTTCTATTGATGATACAAGTTTGTATATATTGTATTTTAATATTTGGTTGAATGGATATACTATCTACCAATAACGTAGCATTTGTGAAGGGGAGGAGTTCACTAACATCAACTTAGAAAACGTTTTGTATAACCAATAACACTGGCTTTTGAAAACCATGAGTTGTAAGAGGAGGGGAATTCAAACCCTTGCTTTGTAAACCTTTGTTTTTCTGATGAAGTTAACCATTGTGTTTTAACGAAAAGTGTTTTTTATGTTTAACGCTTAAAATAAATGTTGTTCATTATCAAAATAACAAACGCTACTTTCAACTTATTTAACCTGTTGAAGTACTGTTGGATTAACCCAGGAAGTTTGAATTCCGTTCAGTTGTTCATTTTTAACAGTTTGTTTTTTGTAGATCTTATCACATAAGACAAGGGATCTCTTGTCCATCCTCACTTCTCCACTCTTCAACTGACGTGGATGATAGGGTTTTGATCCCTTTTAGGCACCTCTTTTCAGACGACGTGCTTCAGGTTCTACAGGAGGCCTGGAAACACAATACTAGGAAATCCTATATGTCCAAATGGAAGAAATTTTCTGTCTGATGCTTCTATTGCCATCAGGATCCACTGTCTTCAGAGGTTCCTCTCGTTCTCTCTTACTTGGGTGGTCTGCTCCATGCTGGGTTGGCATATTTTTCAGTTAAAGGTCACTTGTCAGGAATTTCTGCTTGTCTGTCCATGAATCCTCCTCTGGCCACTAGGTCTAAGGTCAAGCAATTCCTTAAATATGTTTTTCATATGAGGCCTCTCAGGAAGCCTAATCTGCCTTCTTGGGACCTCGATTTTGTACTTGAAAAATTTACTCTGACTCCTTTTGAGTCTGCTTCTTCAGCTTCCTTATAATATTGTACCTGGAAGACTGTTTGGCTCTTACTTCAGCCAAGAGAGTGTCTGAACTCCAGGCTCTCATGGCCGTTCCTTCCTTTTTAGTTTTTCATAGAGACAGGGTGTCTGTTCATACTAATCCTTCTTTTACGCCTGAGATGGTCAGTGAGTTGTCCCTTAATCAATCTGTTCATCTTTCTTCCTTTTTTCCTTCTCTGCAGTCTGCTGATGAGAAGATTCTTCACGCCTTGGATTTGCATTGACAGCTCGGATATTATTTGGATAAAACTTAAGTTATTTGAAAGTCTGAACAGCTTTTTCTTTCCTTTCATCCTGGGACTTTGGGCTTGGCTTTTTCTAAGCAAACCATCTCCTCCTGAATTTCCAAAGCCATTTCCTTCTGCTATTCCTTTCATCGTGAATGTCTCTCCTCATCTGTAAAGGCACATTCTACTAGGGCAGTTGCCTCATCTAGTGCCTTTTAGAGTCTGGATACCAGGTCTATCCTTGAGGCTACTACTTGGTCCTTTACAAGTTGGATGTTATTTCTTGGGCCAGAGCAGGTTTTGCCAGGGCTATTATGCTTGGGTTTCTGGAGGGTTTCTCTGTGCCTTCCTCCTCCCAGGCTTCCTCTATAACTTTTGTACTCTCCCTTAGATGACGAATACTGCAGCAGTGATATGAAAGGATATAGTACAGTTGTGCAAAATCTTACCATAACAGTAGATGTCCTTCTCTTCACTGTTGCAGTATTCACTCCCTCCAACTTTCCCCCTCTGTCCTGGCTCATTCCTTGTGTTCTATTTCCCTCCTGCCCAGGGATGCTCTCTTCTTTCTTCTTCGTCTTTCCTTCTAGATGCACATTTTCTGCATTGTCCCTGAGGACATTCTTTTCTTCCTGTGAATTTTTCTGTCCTGAGTGTTTGCGTCTGTATGTCACCTTTATACCATTCATTTTGCACAAGGAGCATAAATGTGAAGTACAGTGCCTATAAGAGCTAAAAACTTTGGTATACTGGCTGGATGTTGAACTATCTTTGGTAGGAGATACACTCAGGTGAAGAATACTGCAACAGTGAATAGAAGAACATATGCTGTTATGGTAAGATTTTACACTACCTTCATAATAATAAGTAATAGTGCAGGAAGATGTTAGCCTATGCTACATACCCAGAGGAGAAAATTGGTGTGTGTATAATAATTTCACAGATCAAGGAAACTAATTTAACCAGGGTGGAGATTGAAAGATAAGATTCCTAAATGGAGTAATAATCAAAAAACATATGAAGAGAGTTGGAACGATTCATAAACACTGGTCTCCACTGAACATGCTTGGGATGCCATAGAGTGCTATACTAAATGCCCGCTGTGATTCTTAAAACAAATAACACAATGAGATAAGAAATATTACAATTAGACCATTATATAGGCATTGCACTCCATGCTTGGAGTATAAATGCAACTGCCCTCTCTCTCTCTGACTGTGCACCATTCAAGTAACGGAATGCACAAAGTACTGTCTGATTCAGCTTAACCCATGGGAAACCAGCTGCCTACAACAGATGACACAATGATAACATAGTATCCTGCTTACCTGTTACTATGTTCATAGGTAGGTACTAGGCTATCTGCCCAAGGGCCTACATAAGCCTAGCCAACAAGGTCCCCTGGCTTACGCCACCCAATAAAGTTATTTTCCTGTGCCACTGTCAAGCAGAGACACAGAAGTGATCCCCAGGGTGTATTTCCTATTTTCCATCCACTCATCAAGATTTTTCTTGAAGAGTGCTAATGAAGAACTTTGCTTGACATAGATAGGTAGCCTGTTCCAGAGTATGGGAAGTCTCTAGGACAGGAATCTATCCCTCCAGCATGTCCTGTTTATTGTGGTGACAAGGTTTAGGTCCCTAGAGCATCTAGCTCAGAGGGATTGGGATTTCTTTAGGTGTAGCATGTCCAACAGCTCTGGGTTTGACATAGCTTTATATGTTAGGCAGAGATCACCTCGGAGTAGGCGATATGCTACAGAGTAAAGATGGAGTTTTTTGAGGCAATCAGTATAGGGCATATGTTTGAGGCCAGCAATCCTCTTTGTGAGGTACTTCCGTGGCCTTTCCAGCTGCTGCAGATGTCTTGTGAAGTACATTCCAAAAGGGGTGTTGTACTCTATAATGGGTCCAATGAGTGTCGAGTACAAGGGAACAGTGACCTCTTTTTTCCTGGATGAGAACCCTTTTATGATGAGGTGTGCCACGTAGAAGGACTTCCTGACTACTGTGGCAATGTGACTATCAAAGGAGAGACTACTGTCCACCTGGGTCCCAAGGTCTCTTAATAGGTTCATAGGTAGGTATTAGGCTATCAGCCCAAGGGCCTACATAAGCCTAGCCAGCAAGGTTCCATAGCTTACACCACCCAAGAAAGTTATTTTCCTGTGCCACTGTCCAGCAGAGACACAAAAGTGATCCCCAGGGTGTTATTTCCTATTTCCTATCCACTCATCAAGATTTTTCTTGAAGAGTGCTAATGAAGAACTTTGCTTGACATAGATGGGTAGCTTGTTCCAGAGTATAGGAAGTCTCTGGGAAAGGAATCTATCCCTCCAGCGTGTCCCAAGAGCGTGTAGCTTGGAGGAATTGGGATTTCTTTAGGTGTAACATGTCCAACAGCTCTGGGTTTGACATAGCTTTATATGTTAGGCAGAGATCACCTCGGAGTAGGCGATATGCTATGGAGTAAAGCTGGATTTTTTTGAGGCGGTCAGTGTAGGGCATTTGTTTGAGGCCAGTAATCCTCTTTGTGAGGTACTTCTCTGGTCTTTCCAGCTGCTGCAGATGTCTTGTGAGGTACATTCCAAAGGGGGCATTGTGCTCTATAATAGGTCTAATGAGTGATGAGTAGAGGGGAACAATGACCTCTTTTTTCCTGGATGAGAGCCCTTTTATGATGAGGTGTGCCATGTAGAAGGACTTTCTGACTACTGTGGCAATGTAACTATCAGAGGACAGACTACTGTCCACCTGGGTCCCAAGGTCTCTTATCACACATTCGGTGTTAAGTAGATTGCTGCCTATGTGGTAGTTCATGGGTACAGAGTTTTTACCAAAGGGGATGACACTGCACTTTTTGGCATTGAGCTTGAGGCCATGGCTCTGATACCAGGCATCTGTCTCAGTGAGGCCCTTCTGTAGGATGTCCACATCATTTGGGAACTTGACTATGGCTCCTAGTTTGCAGTCATCTGTGAACTTCATTAGCCAGAGGCCTTCTGTGTTAGCCTGTACTTCAAAGAGAGGAGAGGTCCCAGGACAGAACCCTGTGGTACTCCACTTGTCACTGCTTTTAGGTCAGATTTGGAGTCTGCAACTTTTACAGTGTGGGTTCTGTCAGTGAGCCAGTTGGAAACCCATATTGTGATGTAGGGATGTATACCTAGTTTAGTGAGTTTAGCTGTAATTCCAAAATGGGGGGTGGTGTCAAAAGCCTTGGCGAGGTCAAGATAGGCTGTGTGAACCACCTTACCCTCATCTACGGCTTTGGTGACTGCCTCAGAGAAGTCGATCAGGTTCAGGAGGCATGATCTGCCATTCACAAACCCAATCTAGGTGGGATCCAGAGTTTGGAGGTTACCAATGTCTTTGTTTATGAGTTCCATGATGATACGTTCCCTCGTCAGGCTAATAGGTCGATAGTTCCCGGGATCAGTGGTGGCTCCCCCTTTGTGGAGTGGGATAACTGTTGCTGTGTGCCATTCAGTGGGCACAAAGCCTGATGCGAGGCTATTATTGAACATGGTGCTTAAGTGGGGAGCCAGTTCGTTTTGAAGTTCATGTAAAACGCAGCCTGGGATGTTGTCCGGTCCCATGGATGCTGTGTTTTTGACTTTAGAGAGTGCAGCTTTTACCTGCATAGTTTTGATTACAGGGACTCTGCATTCTTCCTGTATAGATATGGGCCCTTTAGTGGCTGAGAGGGGGGGTAAAGTTAGCACTGAACCTATCTGCCAGGATGTTGGCAATATCAGTTGGTTCTGTAATTTTTGTGCCTTTGTGCTGTAACTCAGATCAGATCTGGATGTTGCCATCGAGATTCTTGACATAGCTATAGAATGCTTTGTGGTTGTCGTTAGAATTAGTGGTGATTTTGTTTTCGTAGCTAGCTTTGGAGGATCTTATAAGGGATCTCAGCTTCTTACTGAAGCTGACCAGGGAGCTCCTTCACTCATGGGATTTTATTCTCTTTTGCAACAGGTTCTTCCTTCTGTTGTACAGTTTGTTTATGACAGGGGACCACCAGATTGGCTTCCTTTTTTTGGAGCATAGTGTCTTGGGTCTGTTTCAGATAGCACGATCCATGCACTCGTGTAAGTGCTTATAGACTGCATTTGTGTAGGATTCAGCAGTTGTAACTGTATTGTCCATCTGCATAGGTGTCATGAAGTTCACCACTTCTGTCTTAAGAAGCATGAAGTTGGCTTTGGAGAATTTTTTTACTGTGGTTTCCTTAATGGGGGGTGGGGGTGGGATGTGGATATCAAGGGTGATTAGCTTATGGTTGGATCGGACCAACGAGGAGTTGACTTCAGGTGTGGAACACCGGTCACTCATGTTGGTAATGACTAGGTCTAGGATATTGTTGCCCCTAGTTGGGGTGTGGATAAGTTGATCCAGGGCATTGTAGTTTATGAATTCCAGAAAGCGTTGAGCTAAGGAGTTGGTACACGAGTAGTTTTCCCAGTTAATGGTGGGGTAGTTGAAGTCACCCATTATTAGGGTGTTTGGTTGAACCCTAATATTTTCCAGTACATCAAGAAAAGAGGAGTGGGAATCCTGGGGCATGGTGAGGGATCTGTAGCAAGCTGCAATTTGGATTGCAGTTTTGCCCAGAGTTAGTTGCACTTGGATAACCTCGGATGCATTATGCTGAGCAACTAGCCTGGAGGTGCGGATATTCTTAATGAATATGGACACACCTCCACCTTTGGTGTTTCGGTCCAGGTTACATGGATGAAAAGTGTGGTATGAGTTATAGTCTGGCAGTGCAGGGGTGCTCTCTGGAGCTTTGAACCAGGTCTCAGTCACTGCACAGATATTGATGTTCTCCATTTTAAGGAGTGCCTCAGGTGAGTGCATTTTGAAATTTAGACTTCTAGCATTGAGTAACATTACCCTCAGTTTTTGCTTGCCTGTTCCTGTTACGGTGGTGAATTTGCTATTTGAACCTTGCCTAAAAAAGGCACTATAGGGGCAGCAAGAGCCTTAGCCAGTATCCAGAATCCCAGAGGTGACAGGTGCAGGCCATCTGTGGCAAAGCATCATAGTCTGTTGACCATGTCATCCCAAGCAGACAGATACTGGATCCCCTTAGAATGACACCAGAAGCTTATCCAATTGTTGAAGCAGATGTTACTCAGCAGATATTGGTGAGCAACACTGTAATGCAGTGAAAAAAAGAAAAGGCCTCTGCTGCATTGTAGGAAAAGCCCCTTTTTCTTGTAAGAGTTGGTATATATAAGTCTGAGGTGTGTAGGAGGCCTCACATGGGAGGGGGGATGCACCCCTGCAAAAAGACTTTTAAAAATGTTTTTCAGCAAGATGTTTTTGGTGAATACAGTTCATGGATTTTGATCCTCGGTGCATTTACACCAACTTAATCCACATTCCCTCCTATAATACTATTGCAGCAACCTTTTCTCCCACGACTCTCTACCTCTGCTTCTAATAAAGTCTATTAATAGTCAGTAGTTCTTACAGCTGCCAGAGCTGTAGTCTTGGAAACTGGCTCTTGCCCTGGGCTTATCTCCTGTTTGTGTATTTCTTACATTCTGTTTTACAAATGTATCTGTATTTTCTGCATTCTGCTTACTATTGTATGAACGTTTGTACTATATTATGTTTTCAATTTAATGACCATTTTCAAGCATGTTGTTTTAACATACATCTCATACAAATTGTAATTATAATTGTAGTTATAACTCTGGCATATGATTACTTTTTGGAGCTTTTCTCTTTGAGCCACCTCTGAAAAAGGGCTGCTGCCCAGTCAGACTAGCCCGGTCAACAAATGTGAAATAAAATAAAAAATTTGCTTTCGTCAACTCATAATGGAAGCAACATGACTGACTACAGAAGACAGAAACAACATATAAGGAAAATAAAACCCACTACAGCATAGTACACATTGTAAAACAGCAACAATCTGTACAAGTTGACTCAATAACTGCACACATTAGGAAAGAAATAATTGTATGTACAGGTCTGCTGCAATATGATTGTAGAAAGCAGAGGTAAACATAATTACAGAAATAATACAGAGCATTGGAAAAAAACTAGCAGACGGAGTCAGTCTAGTGAAACAGTAGTGATTCAAACTATCACTGTCTGAAGATAATCATGTAGTCATACAGCAATACAATTTGAATTACAGGAACATTATTTGAATTAAAGGCAGCTCAGTGTAAAAGTTAGATATGATGAAGTCTGCTACAGTACAACTGCTAGCAGATACAGTTAGAGTTTATAGGAGAGGTAGTGGAGGAGAGGATAGCTAAGTAAGGAGGGGAGATGAAGATTTTGTTGAAAATGTTTGGCTGTATTAAGAGGGGAAGTGTATTTAGAGAATATGAGCAGTATATGTTATGCACACTTAGAAGTAAGGTGTGTTAAAGGTGGCAGTTTAAGTGCCATAGTAACCTGGGGCAGAGCTCAAGTAAAGCCAGGTATCTGTAGATGTTTCTTTAGTTGCATTTTAAAGCTAGGCTTTTTAGACATTATTCTTAGGAGTTACATAGTCTGGTGACAGAATTAGTGTAGAGAGTCCCCTACAAATTATATGATTTGCTTGTTTATTAGAGAAGTTTGTTGGTACAGTGTAGGCCTCTAGTTGGCAAGCAGTATTGTAGGATGCATTCTAATGTAGGACAGTTTTATATGTTTTCAGGGATACACAGTGCAGGGACTACGAAGAACAGTTGTCAGCAAAATGTTTGGAGTGAGACATTAATTCCAGGGTGGTAGCATTAGTGGAGCTAATATGCCTGACTCTCTTTATGTATAGGGTTTATAGTAATTTGACCAAGTCCAGTCTTTTCAATTCTGTTTTATCAAATGAATACAGCCACAAAATGCAATAATTAAAAAGAGTAAAAAAAATTAAAAAAATAAGTGCTTACTACATGCCCCACACAACCACAAACTTAAATATATCAACTCCGAGATTGTACAGTATGGGAAAGAGGAAAAATTCCTTTCTCTGATGTTCAATAATCTCACACAAGTACCACACTTCCACTCAACCTATTTGACATGGGTTTTATTCAGTCACTTTAATATGAACAAAATGCATTTGACAGCTCATTATTATGACTAATTTCCAAATATACCTATGTGCACACATACTTATATCTGTATGTGATTGTATATATGTGTGCATCTTTATACATCCATATAGGCATCTGCATGAAGACTTTCAAAATGTTTAAACATTAACCCCCGGATTCATGAAGCTCGGCGCAAGGCCGGTGTAAGGCTTGCACTGGCCATGCAGCGTATAAATGGCGTAGCAGCGCCACATGCATAGTAATGAGTGTGCGCTGCAACCACAACCACTTGCACAGGGCACGTGCGCGAGGCCAGGGAGCCTAACTAGGTTGTGCTCGGAGGCGTGGCCAAGTCGGCTGTCGATGAGCAACCTAAAGTGCTGAATCTTACAGCCCGCCTGCAATAGTAACCGCACCTATCAGTGTCCGTGGATAATGAAACGTATGCAAAGTATGCTACACATTACCCGCCCACACAAAATGGAGAACCAAACATAAATGCACGAAATACAAAATGTTCCCGTTCATGGAACAAATGATACTTAGAATACTGTGTCCGTTACGTAGTGCACTGTCAGCAGTCATACCCAGTGGAGGTGTACTGCATCATGTCAGCGCGCCGCAAATACACACGACTAGCCCCATGGGCATGGTCACCAGCAGTCCCACAGTGGTAGTGATAGTACACAGCTGGGCAGTCGTGGCCATATAACAACCATAAAGAAACTAGACATCCCAAATTGCATCCTAAACACACACAAACATATGTATAGTAAAATGTGCTATACACAGCAATGTAACCGTCACATACACATAGGATGGCATATGCCGAATCGGAATATCCAGAAGCAGAACCCATGCATGCAAATGTAATACACAACAACCCCTTTATAGCACGTAACCCGCACCCATGTCCGAATGTCCACCTAATCCAGCTAGCAGCCTTGCGCAGCTGTACACCTACACAGAGCGGGTATACCCCATATGTAGTAGGAAGTATTGTCCTAGGCAGTGACAGGCTTGCAAATATGTACCCCACATATGTCAACATCCCATCCCAGCTACTGAAATCCAAATGGCTGCATGTGAATGTGTCGGCAGAATGTGTACATCCTGCGTGTGGTTACTGACCTGTCGAAACCCCATAGGTGTTCACACGCCACAGTGTCCATAACTGTACACATCTGGACAAAGCATTATGTGTAGCCACGGTACTGATGAGTAGCTATGCAGACATGCAAAACATAATACACAGGGTGAAACAGCTGTCCACCATGCAGGTCACTCCAGCAGGGTTGCCACATGTACAGATTGTCAAGGTGGGACATCACTTGTAGATATGTCTGGATTTGCATGGGAAAACACCCACGGCCAATGCAAAGGATAGAATAACACGTATATGCCAGAATGAAAGGTTATTCCATAGCATGTGAATAGCTTAAGCTATCCAATATAATAGTCATGTGTACCAGATACAAAATGCCTGTAACATGCAAGTAGTAACGAAGGTAAGAAATATACTACTGTGTTAATATCACAGGACATATGGCACGTGTCAAGTGTTGACGCAGGACACAAATGTCCAAAATGGGGCCTCCCCCACAAAGAGGAACAAGTGCTAACCCTACCCCCCACTGAAGTATCGTCAGTATAAATACAACCCAATCACACACCAACACCACCGTCCAACCTATGACAGCAACAAAAGCTGGACAAAGACTAACACGATGCGTGCACAAATAGGGACACATGTAATCAGTGCTCTCACAACCTTCTACAGGTCACTGAATAATAGTATGTACATACGCATGAAATGCTGTGAAGGATGTGTGGTAGTCCCCAGTATTACAGAGGTATGTACACATATATACTGTAACCAACCGTCACATATGTTCACTGTAACACAGCATACCTGCAGGTAATACATAGTTCAGTCATGTGCTACATAAATATCCACGTATGAATGACTACAGGGAATAGTCAAATGTGAATGGGAACAACGCACAACATGGAATATGTATGATAACCAGCACCACCCACATCATTGTATGCCAACAGCATAAGCTATTGTCAGTTGTCCAAACACCCGTGTCTGTAAACACAGATTGAATATTATAGCAATAACCCATGCCTGGGTGTGGGTAATGCTGGATTTACCCACGGTTGGCATGGTTTGGTCCCAAGGGCCGAGGACCAAACAAAGCCAACCGTGGGTAAATACAGCATTACCCACACCCAGAAGTGGTTATTGCTATTATACCATGACATTATTTAAGAAAAGAAACTATTAATTCTCTTAAATAATGGCATAGTATAATGCCTGTTTGCTGCCCTTCCACAGATGTCTGGCATCCGGCAGTTCTGATGTACTGCGCGCCTGCACAGTACATCAGAGTGTGGGCAAAAGCAGCGGAGAAAGCAAGATCTCCGTTGCTTTTTTAGTGTTTCGCTATGTTAAATGGGTTTAACATAGCGAGACAGTTTTAAAATAAGCAACGGAGATGTCCGTTGCTTATTTTAAAACTGTCTCGCTATGTTAAACCCATTTAACATAGCGAACACTAAAAAGCAACGGAGATCTTGCTTTCTCCGTTGCTTTTAAACCTGTCTCGCTATGTTAAATGTGTTTAGCATAGCGAGACAGCTTTAAAATAAGCAACGAAGATCTCCGTTGCTTATTTTAAAGCTGTCTCGCTATGTTAAACCCATCTAACATAGCGAGACAAGTTTTAAAAAACGAGTTATACTAATGGAAAAAAGTCCGGGTGACCGGACCTTTTTCCATTAGTATAACTCGATTTACAATGGGCACGCTGGCCAAACAGCGTGCACGGTTTGGAATAATAATGGGGGGTCATGGTATAATAAACATGGACAAACCATGCCCATGTGCCTCGTCTGACATTCGTACACGGTCAGGGCAGTTCTGTACACTAGGCGGACAAGACCAAACCCAGAGCACCACAGGAACACCCTGACAATTAAAGACCTGTATGTGTCGGGACTATAAGCCTTTGTGTTCTGAATATCCCTGCGGTTATGCCATATGCAGCCTGGGTCCAGAGCACTAGGGAATAGGGAATGTGTAACATGTAGTACCACACTTTTCCCAGCAGGAGAATGGATGCCTGTGACGTAAGTGAGTGCGGGGGGGATATGTTAATGTAGCTATGTACCATGGGTATGCATATAAATGAGACAGAACACCAAACGTGTAGTGGTCACAGCAACCGGCCAACGTGAATGCAGTCCCATTTGAATTACGAGTATAGAACATATAAATGTGAACGTGTAATTAATACGTCTGTGCCGTAAAGACAGTTAGATATGTAAAGGTGAAAGTGTGTTTCGCATACGTCCGTTAACCGGATCAGAGATATGTTACTGGCACTGTCATAACTAATACAGGCCACGTAAGCACAAAGACTCAGTAAACATATGTAACCCAGAATATGGATATGCATGTGCGCCTGCGCGTAACCCACAATAAGGAAATGCAAGTGCGCCTGTGCGTGTGTGATCCGCTCACAGCAGAGTAAATTAATGTTGTTTCCCCCACGTTAGTTATGCATGTCTCAAAACTGTCAGCCTCTGAAAGTATGGAACCGGACAATGCCATGCAAAGTACAGGTACAAATAGTGAGAAACACAAGATATGTGCTAAAACAAACATAGAAAGTGGATAGAATAACGGGTGTGTTAGTAGCAGGGATTGATGAAGGGTATGTATTCATAACCTGAACTACTTGTCAGAAGGTGCCACCGTAAGTCTCAAATGAAATGCCAGCAAATTGCCAGATAGACACAGGTTAATGTAAAACACACCTAAGATAAAGGGTCAACCATCCGTACACTCTGCCGGTATCTGTACAGTGGAAAGGTATGGTATGGTTATAGATGTGTGTACACAGGTAATCCACAGACATTAACAAAGCAAGGTATGAAACGAGGAGTTTACATGTATATATGTACACACAACAGACCTATGTCCCGTATATATGACACATGGATATAAATATGCCAAGTAATAGCTAATATGGGTAGACAAACAGACATCCACGAATGGGGAATATACAGCAGCAGTCAACATCATTGGCCAGAAAGTGACAGTCCAGCAAGTTCTACACTTTAAACATGCATATTGGTGTCCATTGTAGGACTCCAAAAATGTATACATTCGCAGTACCTGCTGTGATTGACGCAAAAGACGTAACAGCCGCAAATACGAATCAGCTGTATATGCACTAGAATCAGGTGCAAGGGTGATGACACATGTGTCCATGAAATGCATGACGTATGAACTGATATCCCTAGAGTGGGAGTGCATATAAGTGCGTCCACATCTCAGTACCGCACACATTAACCATGTGTAATGTGTACCGTAGAGGGTTGTCAGGCATGGGAACCTGGGTATGCAGAAATGGGCCTAGGTGTTGTTTGGCAGAGAATTCATAGGCCCGCCCCGTGGGAGGGATGTGGGTATAGCACATGCCTTTATTCTCAATAATGGTGCAAAGTATCCACTGGATAATGCGGAAAGCAATTTGGAAATATGTACAGCCCTATATCAGTGTCCTGTAGGCGATTCCCATGGATGGACATGCGTACGACCAAGATGGTACCCATAACTGGAAAACTGTCAGAATAACACAGCTGCAGTAAGGCATAGTACAGGAAATACAGATAGGGACTATATTATAAATACCCCATACAATGTCAGACCATTGTCTGAATACTGGCGTAGCCATGAATACGGATGTTATGAGTGTTACTAATCATGCAATGGAAATATCAGTCACTATCACCTACCGCACAGTCCGTAATGCCTAGACAGCAATCAGCTAGAAAGGCACATCACTATGTGAAATGTAACAAGGGCAAAGGTCAAACATCAGGGCGTGTACACATAATGACAACAGGTCAAGGGTATAAAGGAGCTAACCTGTCCAAAATACATGTACTGAACTGGTGATACTAGGCGGACAGGTGAGAAGAAAGACAGCAGGACAAATGGGCAAACATGTATAAATCATACCCCGGAAAATGTGAATGACAACGTATGCCCTGCGAAGGTCAATGTGGAAGGTAAGTAGACACAAAGGTAAAGTGTCCCCCAGGGTGTCATGAAGTGTCAACATAAAAATTTCCAGACCCCCATAGTCGTACGTGAGCCCCGCCACTGACGGAAAGCGCAAATACGACGCACACATATGGTACATGAAAGAACAATTCGTGTGGATAAGCAGATGTAGACCTGTGTGAGGAATACAACTGTCTGTGTGGGTGTGTCCTGCAAATACAAAGTAATGGCATGTGGGCTGTCATGCCGCCATAGACTGTGTGTATTGTAGTCAGAAAGTTGGTATGTTGTATCAGACACATACTCTGCAACTGTACAGATGTACGCAGACTGTGTAGAGTTATGCCTCATATGTTTGCTGTGTTCCACATAACAGTAACAGTCTGGCACTCTCATGATAACTGATGACAGGAAACAATGAAAAACATGTGATGAAAACACCAAATCAGACAGAAATGCCATACTCATGCATAACATATCATTGTGCTCACTATCAATGTTTGTAAGAGCAACATGTCAATACTGGCCCTGAGTGTCCCACTATCACATAAGGCCTTGTCCAGATATATGCTCCGTGAGGTGGAGTGTTATGAACAGAAACAGATACATGTGTGTGGAAACATTATTATCCACTGCAAGATGATGAAATGTGCTGCAGTAGGAAGTGCAGTACTGTCCGCAGGTATGTGCTGATATGTCAAATTAAACAGCAGTCTACATGAATTACCTATATTGGTGACACCTGTACAGATGATTATAGTGGGACATACACACGACCATGCACACAGCTCAGATAGACATACACACATCATAAACAGGCAATGATACACAAAGTCTATGGCGTGTACGCCTACAGTGACAGTACAGCAAGGATAGCTGTCTGCCAAGATATACAGCAGATGTCTGTAAGGGCGTGTAACACCTCCCGGAACACGGACGTTGCATGGACAATGTTTGGATTTGCATCGTACCCCATTGCTATGTGTAAGCTGTGCAAATATGTGATACATGGGACAGACAGCTGTCCATGCAAGAGCAGCGCTATGGGCATAAAATATGTATATATAAATACATCGAGAGAGATACAGACAGACACATGTGGCAAGGCCGTACACATCACTACCCTATCACACCACAGCATGACGCACGTAGAGAACATGCTACGGAGGTCGCTAACCACAGCAGACACACAGGCATTCCACTAGGTGCGTCTCAACATCCACAAACACAGAGATGTCAGCAGGATATATGTGTGTTGCGAAGCGTCTAAAACCATAACCTACGAGCCCATGCGGCCGGGAGCATAGACACACACACACATCTGGCAGGCATGGGAATTGACCTTCCACCTACCTACTCTATTGCACTACAGTATGACACAATTACAGAATGAGCTACTCAGATTACTGAACACAGCACTGTCAGAGGCATACTTCTAGGTGGGTGACATCATCCGCAAAGGAATAGATGCTGATAGCAAATGTATGTGTTGTGAGGCGTCTAAAAGCATTACTGTCTCCAGAGGCAGCTGGAAACACACACACACACTTGGAAGGGCTGGGAGTTGAACCTACACCTACCTACATGAACACACTACAGCATGATGCATTTATAGAACGCGCTACCGAGATTACTGAGCACAGTGTTGTCAGAGGCATACTTCTAGGTGGGTGACATCATCCACAAAGGAATAGAAGCTGATAGCAAATGTATGTGTTGTGAGGCATCTAAAACCATTACTGTCTCCAGAGGCAGTTTATGGAAACACACACACACACTTGGAAAGGCCAAGAGTTGAACCTACCCCTACCTACATGAACACACTACAGCATGATGCATTTACAGAACGTGCGACCGAGATTACTGAGCACAGCACTGTCAGAGGCATACTTCTAGGTGGGTGACATCATCCGCAAAGGAATAGACGCTGATAGCAAATGTATGTGTTGTGAGGCATCTAAAAGCATTACTGTCACCCAAGGCAGCTGGAAACACACACACACACTTGGAAGGGCCAGAAGTTGAACTTACACCTACCTACATGAGCACACTACAGCATGATGCATTTACAGAATGCGCTACCGAGATTACTGAGCACAGCACTGTCAGAGGCATACTTCTAGGTGGGTGACATCATCCGCAAAGGAATAGACGCTGATAGCAAATGTATGTGTTGTGAGGCGTCTAAAAGCATTACTGTCACCAGAGGCAGCTGGAAACACACACACACTTGGAAGGGCCAGGAGTTGAACCTACACCTACCTACATGAACACACTACAGCATGATGCATTTACAGAATGCCCTATCGAGATTACTGAGCACAGCACTGTCAGAGGCATACGTCTAGGTGGGTGACATCATCCGCAAAGGAATAGACACTGATAGCAAATGTATGTGTTGTGAGGCATCTAAAAGCATTACTGTCACCCAAGGCAGCTGGAAACACACACACTTGGAAGGGCTGGGAGTTGAACCTAGACTTAGCTACATGAACACACTACAGCATGATGCATTTACAGAATGCGCTACCAAGATTACTGAGCACAGCACTGTCAGAGGCATACTTCTAGGTGGGTGACATCATCTGCAAAGGAATAGGCGCTGATAGCGAATGTATGTGTTGTGAGGCATCTAAAAGCATTATTGTCACCCAAGGCAGCTGGAAACACACACACACACACATACACACTTGGAAGGGCCGGGAGTTGAACCTACACCTACCTACATGAACACACTACAGCATGATGCATTTACAGAATGCGCTACCAAGATTACTGAGCGCAGCACTGTCAGAGGCATACTTCTAGGTGGGTGACATCATCCGCAAAGGAATAGACGCTGATAGCAAATGTATGTGTTGTGAGGCGTCTAAAAGCATTACTGTCTCCAGAGGCAGCTGGAAACACACACACACTTGGAAGGGCCGGGAGTTGAACCTACACCTACCTACATGAACACACTACAGCATGATGCATTTATAGAATGCGCTACCGAGATTATTGAGCACAGCACTGTCAGAGGCATACTTCTAGGTGGGTGACATCATCCGCAAAGGAATAGATGCTGATAGCAAATGTATGTGTTGTGAGGCATCTAAAAGCATTACTGTCACCCAAGGCAGCTGGAAACACACACACTTGGAAGGGCTGGGAGTTGAACCTATACCTACCTACATGAACACACTACAGCATAATGCATTTACAAAATGCGCTACCGAGATTACTGAGCACAGCACTGTCAGAGGCATACTTCTAGGTGGGTGATATCATCCAGAAAGGCAAGGATGCCGATAGGGAATGATTACAGAGTGAGCAGTCACACAGCATGTTACTATCCCAAGGTGGACATACAGTAACACGGCAGTGCTGCACTCGGGAATACTAACTATCTATGGAGCACTACATCACAAAATGGATATGGGATGCACCACAGACAGTACACCCTTTGAGAGAGCAACCAGTGTGTTTGATGTAGGCATCCATTGTGGCATAGCAACTTTATATAATTCGCCTGGATGGCCACCATGGCTATACAGGATGTCAATGGCCATGGCTACACGCCTAGTATCAGACGTCGGTGTCGAATGTACAGTGTGTCCATGAATGGCGTACTGGGCATGCTCACACACTTAGCATTTGCAAAGTGCAAACATGCATACACATGGAGTGTAATCATGAAAGGGCAGAGTGTGGAATGTACTGTGTGTCCACTCACACAACAGCAAACTGGGCATGCTCACACACTTAGCAGTTGCAAAAGGGAAACATGCATGCACACGGGGTATAATCACAGAAGGGCGCAGTGTGCAATGTACTGTGTGTCCATCTACACAACTGCTTACTGGGCATGCTCACACACTTAGCATTTGCTAAGTGCCATCCAGCATGCAGATGGCGTGTACACACAGAAGGCATACACATGGAGTGTAATCATGAAAGGGCAGAGTGTGGAATGTACTGTGTGTCCACTTACACAACAGCAAACTGGGCATGCTCACACACTTAGCAGTTGCAAAGGGGAAACATGCATGCATACGGGGTATAATCACAGAAGGGCGCAGTGTGCAATGTACTGTGTGTCCATCTACACAACTGCTTACTGGGCATGCTCACACACTTAGCATTTGCTAAGTGCCGTTCAGCATGCAGATGGAGTGTACACACAGAAGGTCACAGTAAGGTAAAACTGTCCACACGCACAGGGTGGTCACACATGCAGTTACTTGTACACACACAGATGATATCACAGGTGTCACGGGTGCAGGTCACACATGTACACACTGCAGTGAATACTGTAGCTGTCATGCCAGCACCATGTCATCGGTGCAGCAATAAGCCTTACGGTCCAACAACAGCATGTGACATATGTCCACAGGTCTGTATAGCAGTGTACACCAGTTGTGCAGAGTACACATGTACTAACAATGATCCAACATGTGTGATGTAGTCCACTTATATCAGTATACATGGACAGGTCGGCTCCACACATACCACGGCCCTGACACAGCTGTGACACATGACTGCTGCCGTACCACAATGAACAAACGTCTGGATATGTCATACATGTGATTGTCTGGATGTGTGCATGGACTGCACACATGACACATACAAAGCCTGTGATGTACCACATGCATAACACTGGCGTACTCAGTGCTACACACACGAATGGAAGGTGGACCCATGTCTGTGGAATGCTCCCACTACAGGGTGTAGCAGTTTTGACTGGGACACATACCCTTGTATTGTTTGCCTGTGACAGCTGTGATATCATACCACAGTCCATGTATTATGTATGTCAACACACATGTCAAAAAGTAGCAATGCATACAAACATGGCAACAGGAGACACATGTGACATGTGTACTGCGCATGGAGCAGCCATGCATGAGCAGTGGCTGTTGTCCATAACATAGTTGCAACAACCTACCACATGCATACTCATCATAGGGGCCGTTATACGGTGGCATACAAACAGCACGTATGGAGGTATGTATGTACATAATGTGTTTAAACACCTGTCTACATGCATGTGTGCAGGTGATGGCTCACAGTTGTGTCACACACCATCCTACCCTGCCATGTGCATACAGTATGCTATGTCGCTGTTACATGACAGTGCTGACATAATGCATACCCAGCGGTCAGGTGTTATCAACTGTATGTCACATGGCAACTGTAACACCTACCACCTCCCATGTGCATATATCAGCACATCTGCCGGATACAGTGTTGGTACACATAATGCACTACATACCGCTGCATGCCTGCACACGTATCATATGGCAGGTGTAGTATTCCCAGCACTGACATGTGTGCATGAATGTGTGCCCATGTATGCCACATATCGGGGGGAATATGTCCCACTTGCTACACATCCCTGTACACCATAGTAGAGATCTGTACATACCTCAGTGTGGGGAGCATGAATTTGATGGTGCAGTACATGCAACACATTGTCTCTCTGTGTACACATGTGTGGTCACCACAATGTGTGTGTGTCTACATGTTTGTATGTCTGCTGCTTGGTGTGAGAGTGTATGCTAATATACTGTTGTGAAAGAACACTAACCACACATGGTGACTATCCCGTACTGGTGCTGCATTGCACAACCCTGTTGATGCCATAGGTGTGAGCCATACTGGCTACCTGTGCATGTCCGCTCCCTGTGACATGGCGTGTGGGTGCATAGTATTGTGAGGGTGCTGACCACACAGGCAGGTGTCCCCATCTGCACACTATGGGGTGTGCGTCATAGTGGTGTACACCCCGTGATTGCAACCATGTTCCTGTACTGTTACAGGGTCCTACTGCTGCACAGCATGCCCCACAGCTGACAAGTGACACCTCAAGTCAGTGGCCATCATGCTGTGTACAACACCTGCACCATGTCACCATACCTGTAGTGTGTCCTGCTACGTATGTGACGTCTCTGTCCACTGTAGCCTGTGGCACCGACCACATGCATCAGGTGCAGTATATGTGCGGACATGTGTGTCATGTAGGTGTCCAGTCAGGTTGAGGGTACATGTAGTATGCTGATATTGCCAGATGTGCCTGTGAGTAATCCACAGCTACACGTGGGGGACCGATAACAGTGCTCCCTGTAGGCACATGCGAGTACACCATAGGAGGGATTCAGGGTATCAGAACCAACATGGTGCTACACATGTAACCATCACACATACTGTGAACACATCACAATGCATGCTGCACCTGCACTACATGGTATGACTGCTGCATGTTGACAGTACACAACCCATGTTACATACGCATCTGTCAGTATTCATACACAACCACTGCAACATACACATCCCACGCTATGCATACACAGGTATCACATACACCTCTCACTATCCTGTCCACCCTGTGCATCAGAATATATTTGCATAACCCTGCACCGATGGTGTGGATGACAGGGATGCGGCAGAGGCTTCATCATATGCACAGGGTGATATGTTTGCCAGGGGCATAGGCTGCACCAATGGATAACATCATGTGTGTGTGTAAGGGCCGGTGAGTTTACTGGACATGTCTGTGCAGAATGCATGTGGATGTGGTGGAGCCCTACAGTTGTGTCTGCTGTGTGTGGGTATGTGTGTACACAGTTCAGCCATATGTGATGCCTACATAATTGACAGCCCCAGACTGTACAGTGCAGGTTGTACAGCTCACTGTGTCCGTCCACGGCCACGTGACCTGTGCCTGCCTGGGGTTGCACGGGCACTACCAGGTGGAGGTACAGAGTGGCTACTGTCCGATGACACATGTCCGCTGGAACCGTGTCCATGATGGGACCGGCCAGGGCCAAGTCAACGTGGCCTGCTGTGTCCTGGTGTGGACAGTGCACTACTGCTACCGGCACTATGTGAGTGGGCATGAGAGGTGGCACGCACACGTTGACCTACACTAGGTGGTGTTGCTGGCCTACACCCACGTGTCCTACGCCTCACCCCTACCAGGTGTTCCAGCACAGACAGCTCACGCTCGCGGATTGCCATGCCTCGGTCGAGGATTCCAACCATTTCACCTAATCGCCTATCCAGTACATTAGCAATCTGCTGTTGAGCATTTGCCAATGACTGGATGTTGTCATTTAGGGTACGGATTGCAGCCCTCTGCAGCCTCTGCCCTTCTTGGTTCTGCCGTTCTGCACGTGCCTGTGCCGCCATTACAGTCTGGAACATGCATCTGGTGATACCAGCTACTACACCCTGTACTGCAGGTGCATGTCTGCCAGAGGTCCTCCTACGAGCAGCACCAGCCACATGCCTGTGTGGCACATCACCAGTCATTACACTGGCAACATGGTGTGTAGTCACACCTTCTGTAGCCACCACACATTCCTGTTCAATTCCAACAGACGCTGACTGTCCTTCCTCTATGGGCAATGGTGATATGGTATGTGTTGGCATCAGAACTGTGTGCGGGGAAGAGGGGGACATAGGTGGGACGGTAACCAATGGCACAGATTCAGCCCCTGATAACCCTGCCTGTACCTCATGCATATGGTCATCACCGATAGTATCTTTGGAGACACTAACATCAGATGGACCGCAGGAGGGTAACGCACCTACATCACCTGTGAATGCAAAGAAATACTGTAAGGTACATTACACACAGACACACACAGACACATACAGACACACACAGACACACACAGACACACACAGACACACCATGCATGTGATATTTCAGATGGCATGCAGCATTCCTGCACTACAGCACAGGGAATGCAGCTCAGACATTAATAGTGTTAGTATGCATACTACCCTGGGGTGCACACTACATCAAGCAGGTGTCATATCAGTAGTCATGCAGTACACACAATCATGGTAGTTTGCATGCATCACCGTGATACACCATGTGGCCACGAACAGGTTAACAGTACACATGACTGATGTTACCTTGACATGTAATCTGCTGACATGTGCAGTAACATGTATACATGTTTGACACAATGGTGTCCTGATACATGCACAGCATCATAATGGGCTTCACAGTGCAGTGTTGTGTGTACAGCCTACAGATAGAATGCATGTTTAGCAAATGTGCATGTGCAGGTGAGGTTAGTGTGAGCCATGTACATAGCTATACAGTGTGGAGTACAGGCACTGTGCCATTTCATGGCAACATGACGCATGTATGTTGCTGTGCAATGCATAACATGGACGCATTGCATTGCCATGACTGCAACACAGTCATGCTGTTCCACAGATCGTATATGGTAGACATCGGTGACACCTCCGGTAGCTGCAGACAGGCATTCCGGTTGTCCGGTGTAACACATCAAATGTACAAGTGGTCCACTATGGCTATGATTGCACTATGTGTGGACAATGTGCAATGGGGTCTATCCACATCAGAAGTACTGTGCGGCAACATGCCTGTGGCTATCACCCATGGCCATGTGTGAACGGGTCTTGGACAATTGTGTGTGATGGGTATCTTGTACACATGTCTGTGGTGTCCCATGTGACATACACCCATACATGTCAGAGTTGTCACAATCCACAGGGCTATGCAGACAACAGTGTGGATGTTTGTTATGTCGGGTGTAGGTCATGTGATGGTGTGACAATATTGCAGACAGAACACCACATGCTTGGGACATGTCGGGTGGCGTGTCACAATGTGTGCACACAATGCAGGGGCATATGTCACAATGGTGACACCTGTGTGCTGCCCATATCACAGCTCACTGTGTGGTACTGTGTGCGTACCACAAATGTTGTTCCAATGCATACTACATATGCATCCATTGTAGAACACCTCCACTGTTGTATGCATAGCTGACCACACATATCACATTGACAGGTACTGTGGTTTCATGCCGGTGTATAATAACGGTTGTATCTATTGCACATGGATGGCATGTGTGTATGTCTGGTGGTGCAACCTGTATAAAGTGAATGGAACAAAAATCAGGTGTGCATGTTATACCTGGCCACATGGCAAATAACTCTACACTGTAACATGCCTGATACTGACAACAGTCTCACCTGCGATGGACCCATGTCTGTGCGACACGCCAGAGGTACCTGTATAGGGGTGACACAACAGTAGAAACATTATCCATGACTGTATGACAGCCACAGGTTGCACTGTGCATGTGAACACATTTATCTGTGTGATAGCATATGGTATGCACATGTCTGCATACACAACGTAGCATACTGTAGTATGCAGCTTGTGTGCCCATATACCTGGCATGTATTGTTACTTTACATGATGTACAGTGACACCTGCAACTACATTGGATATCATACTCATATGCAGGACTGACTTATCAGGCAACTCCAGGCTCATTGGTTGGGAGACACCCACCTCCACGATGGTGGCTAGTGTTTCCGCATGCTGTTCCCTGGGTGTCCCCAGACTGGCCAGTAGCTCCTCTGTGTGTGTGAGTAGGGGCTGGGTTGGTGGCCCACCACCTGTTCCACCTTGTCCTCTGGTGATTGCAGTGGCACGCTGTTTCGCATGCCATATCAGGTCCATGCAGTGTCTGCATACCTGCTGGTAGGTGCAGTTTTTGCCACCCACATCATTCACCCTCCTGCGTATATCCTGCCACAGGTCATCCCGCTGCTGAGCATGCTGTGGCACATGGCTGAACAGCACGTCATAGTTGTCATGGAGCAATGGAATTATGACATCATCCTCCTGGCGGCTGAAGGCTGGGAGTCGTGAATGTGGCATTATCTGTAAGACATAATGATGGTGACAGGTCACATTCTCACTGATGTACTGGCATACCGCTGAACATACATTGCTATGACATGTACTACATCTGCACAGTAATCTTTGAAAAGCATCATGACACTGACACAGCTGACGTGTTTCTGTCACACCTGTCACACTGTTATGAAGTGGATATCATATCATATCTCTGTGTCAACTCATTACAGTGTACATACTCCATGTAGATGGTAACTTGCTGTGGCCATGTGTACTTGCCTGCACCTGTGTTCTTACCAATCTGCACTTGGCCCAATGTGTCCACAGTACTACTGTTCACCTGGATGCTGTGTATATGTCACATAGCAACACAGACGCAGCCGTTATGGACTTCAGCAGTGACACTGCACACATACACATGGACACCTGTACATGCATGTGTTTTGCCATATACATCTACTCAGCACTGTACGGGTGTTGAACATCCTGCCACGGCTCGCCAGTATTGCACATGTGATACACATGGGACAATGTCTATTCATATGACATTTGCAGGGATGGTCAAACATAGCATGTGCGCCAAGACGCTTTACATGCTGTCACACAGCAATTGTGACAACACAAGGTGCATCAGTGCCACATTACTGATCCAGTCAGTTGATAGTGCATGTACCATGTGGCCATCACACCATGTATGACTGTGATGACACGTGCAGCCTTGATGGACAGGGTTGCATGGTATGGCAGGGTATATCACATATATGGCACAGGGATGTGTCCAGCCTGTGGAAAACCAGTATTGGGACGGTGGCTGTCCATTACATATGTCATTTATATAGGTATATGGACATGTCGCATGTCCATCATCATGGTGTAGACAATGTCCTTCTGCAAGGTAGGCAGCATGCTGCATGGTGGGGGTGTGTATTGTGCATGCTGGTATCACACATCCATGCATAAACATTACCCCTTACAGGTGCTATGTGCTGTAGTATTGTTCAACACAGTGCTGTATATGCCCGCACGGTGATATCCCGTGCACATGGATGGTACCCTGACCTGACATGGGTACCTCATATGACTACCTCCGGTGCCTGCTGTCATCACCATGTTGGCGGGTGCACCACACAGCACCATCCCTTCCACAGTGACCATGGTGTTGAGCACAGCCTAGGTATTAATTTATGGGGACAGGGATGTTCACATAGCGGTGACAATGCTGGTATCATCCATCAGACCATACACTTATGACACACACCTCACACACACAGCCCATTCAGTATGTTGTTCGCAACACTGACACAGCTATACTGCTAGGTCAGGTCCATTCCCAGCCGTACATACACAGATGCATAACATTTCTCTCTGTGGCATGGGCTACAATGACGGGGTTCAACACATACCGTGTTCGACTGTAGCTGGCGCTGATGTTCTGTGCACATGTCAACACATTAACCCTGTTCTACTGTAGCCAGCGGTGATGTGCTGTGCACATGTCACTCTTGCACATTGTGTTGATGTCTGTCTGTCAACAGGCCACTGGTGGAACACGCAAAGGTATTTGTAATCAAATATACATGCCACCTGTACAGCTGTACTGCTAACATCTCAAGTGCTAATGTGTCATGGACATGCACACCTTACCCAGAAAGGTGATAGTGCATTGCCACCCTTACTCATCACCTCTTGTGGGTTGCTATTATCCAACACCCTATATGTATTGTATGGTCAAGCTATGCACCTGTGCAGGACATGTGAGCATGTAATGTGCTACTGATTACCTTTGCACCCATTGCACAACATGTCACACAGGTACACTGGCAGTCATACACTTCACAGCTTGCTGAAGGTACGACAGGTGTTGTACACACTTAACACACATATCCTGTGGGACATGATCGTATGTACAGGCATGTCCAACTGTCACGTACCAGTGCTACCCCTATATGACGGATATGTCGTACATGTGGCAATACAGCAACTGTCACATGTACTCGTTCAATGATCACCTACCAACATACAGCAGTACAGCCTGTGGGTGATGTGCTTCTGCATCCATGCTGTGCCCATAGCTGTCAGTTGTACATCATTACGTGCAACGTACCTCATTTGGTGTTCTAACAGGTGCATGTTCATCAAGGTTCCACATTGGAAGGGTCTGTCACACATTCATTGTTGTACATGGTTTACATGCCAGCCATGGCTTAATAGATGGGAATCATAGTAATTCATTGGGATATCATATTTATACATTAGAGCAGTGAATTTCAGCCATCATATACCCTTCCTAGTTGACACTGTTAGTCAGCCAGTAGTAGGTGTTCTACGATCTGCACATTAGTCACACAGTACGAGGGCTACTATTACTAATTTTGGGGACAGGGTGCTGACAGCTGTGGATGGGGGTGATGCTGTTGACAACCATGACTGCACCTGACGGTCACTTCTGGATGTGTAACATTCACATCACACACCTACCATCACGTAGTCCCACATCATCTACAACAATGGACATTCCTGCAAGAACAACGTATGCAATATGTCTGTATAACCACTGTAGGCACCACTGGTGGCCCCCATCATGGCAGCCAACATCACCAGTGTATATCCCGCAGACTCATGGGTTACAACATTCACAACACACCAGTCACAGATGACTCTGTTGTGAATCAAAATGCAGTTCCACACATCATGTTACACAAGGCATTATGCACTTAGATGTTGCGGACGGGTGAACACCTCTGCAACTCAACCTATGCACTCATGACACATCACCTGGTACAATATATCTCTCATACATCATGTTATTGTGACTGCCCTGTGATGGCAATACACAGACTACGTGTGCTAGGACATGCAATGGCTCACCGGTGTTATAGCCCTCTGGGTGTGTGTCTAGCCATGGTGTACATTCGGCATTGGTCTGGACACAAGAACACTGTACATTGACCTACTGTGTCACTGCAACAGTTGCCTATGCTCCTATTGTTATTGTACAGGCATGTGGTATCTGACTGCTATGACAGTCCAGGTCAAACACAATGCTGTGGCATGCATGACCTGCAGCCATCAGCCTGGAGAGTAGAGCACATATGTACATCTTCACATGCTATACTGCCTCTCTGGCAGTTTCACATAACTGTCACCGGCAGGGCAGTAACTGGCAAGCACGACATGGGGTCATGTGGAACAATGCTTGCATCTTCCACTGCGATGCACACAAGCGAGGCACACATACTATTGCACCACTCACATATCTCTGCAGTGACTGGGACCTGCTTCTATGCTCTGCACAGAACACCTGCGATGACGGATTGTACACGGACCGTACCTTTCAGGCACATACCTGGACCGGAACACCCACAGATGAGGGGTTTACACATCACATAGTATTTTGCACACATCCTGGATAGTTGCTTAGCACAATGCATCATAGGTGCTCCATGTGCAGATAACTGTGTTTGTGACTGCTATACACATTGTAACAAGCGACAGAGTCGACATTTTACACCACAGGTTACATACCTTCTGTGTTGTTATAGTGGACATTGGGCCTCAGACAGCTACTACTGATGTGTGCTGACAGTAACCCACACTTCCCTGGGATAGACACCCATGTACCTACACATGCTTGAGTCATGCACTCCGCTCAGCTGGATAAAACAATACACAACACATACAATACCTACACTACCTTTAGCATGAACACTACCTCCATGTGACTGGTGTGACACACCTGGGGTTATCCCCTCTTTGGTGGATTCAAAACATATGCTACACCTTGCTAGCCACATCCTGGAAACACACCCATCACAGCATACACAGAACATGTGTACTACAACTACTACAGACGTCTGCTGACAGCAGTTGTTAACATCATGACACCCGAGCAGATGGACACTACACATACATATGCTGACACATACCACAGTGCACTTCAGTAGCATGTACACAATTGCAGGAATCATGCTATTCCACACAGAGACATGGTGGTACTGACCAGATAACAGACGCCACTGTGGTGGTCATGTTCCATGAACATATGATGTACAACCACAGGTACAGGCTGTTGCACAGTGGTGTACATTCACATGTGTGGGGTGCATCACTTGTCAGCCATGGTGGGTCCACAAGGTCCATCATCACATATCCCAAGGCTAGCTACCTAAACATGACTGCCACACATTGCGGTGTGGGGCCTCAGGCATTGTGGTGGTATGTCAGTATTCTTTGGCAACATCCACATCTGATGTCACATACAACAGTCAACCAAACATTGCAGACCGAGGCAATGTTGGCAACGTGCCAGGCGATGGCGTACTTACCGACAATACACCCTCTCACTCACTACAGGGTCGCAATCCATACATGAACATCGTAGTGTCCCTGTAGTCACATACACAGTACTGACATACACACAATATGTCCTGGGACACTGGCCCAATGTCACCTTCCAATGTCCCTGGCTGTAATGTCCCACCAACCTGTTCAGTATATGTCTCCACACCAGGCCACTATATTCACTGCTAGCCTTTTGTCGGACATTGTAGACCCTGAATGCCACACAGCAGCATTTATCGCACTACACACAGGTGGCACTGCATTGCACAAGTGGGACTATAGTCATACACTCCTGACTGGACCATTCTGCATGGCGATGGGGCACATCATCAGGAACGTGATTCCCACAGACATTGATGGCCTCCAGTCCTTTCCTAGCACCGGGTTGGGCTTGAATGCCACAGCAAGGCACATACACATGCTGGGCACCTGTCATACAGTTGCTAGGGCAGCTGATGATGGTACGGAGGTCAACACATCATACATTGTCCTCACATTGCCTTTCAGCACCATTCCACATTCTGGTATTGACAACATACACATCCACCTGCACATCATACCCTGTGTCTCAGGATGTTATGCTATGTGGCTCATGGGCAGAAAACACAGTGGTGCCAGCATACCATAGTACCTACTACATGTCAGGTACATATTGCATTACACAGTCCTCAGTCATAGGGCCACTCATGTTCACTATATGCTTACATACAGAACATGCTGTCACAGAGTACTGTCCATGCCTAGATTTCAAACACCTACATACCAAGCACCATTATTGCTCCACCAGCTCATACTGATACCAACCCTACGGGTGTCAGTGTGACAGATACTTCATATGAGTATCATGGCATCAAGATGCATGACACAAGGTGCATGCACATCACCTTTGCATAACAACATTCACCCACTGACTATCACATGGATAGTGGTCCCCTACATACATATCACATTGTACATGATTGCAGTACACACATATGTCACACACAGTCCTGTGGTTACCATATTCCACTGTGGCATGGATATCCTTCTTCAAGGCCACACCTATCTGTACTGTGTGTGATGCTGGTACATAGGTAGCCATTGTACCTGTGAACTACACACATCTACACACAGTCAAGGGTACAATACCACATTTATGGTGTACTTTCAACAACAGCTACAGCTTTACATGGCACAATATTGACATGCCATGGTGTTTACTGAGCTCAGACAGTTTACATATCCGGCTGAACTACGGACAACACATCTGTACACATCTGCATACCACATACTCAGGGGTGTCTTCTTCTGCTCTGACACGGCCCAGGTCCACCACATTATTGATGCATATACTCCTCATACATGACATCTGCGGTGGGCACTGTGAACGAAATGCTCCTGGATATGTGCACACACACCACACTGCATGGGCTGTGCTTCTGTGTTACATCCACAAACCTAACACACACCATGCTGTGGAACATAGGTCCTGTGTACATCCCACAGGGACACACAGTAGCACTGTTCATGTGATACCTCCCTTGCTGTTTGGGTGACACATGTAGTCCTGGTATCACCACAGCAGCTGTACTGTGTAGAGGTGCAGTTGACACCTGTCTCTGCTGTTCACAGGACACTACCATGGAGAGGTGACACTACTGTGTACACTGTACATGTGCTTACACATGGACTTGCTAGACTGCATTGTAGCCCACTATGCACCTGTGCAGCTACTACAAGTCCTTTGTGCATGGTTACTTGGTGTCCCTTCCATTTAGAGTAGCTATCATGCTACTACTATGCCCCATACCTACAGGCCATATGTATCCTGTTATTGTACATACCAATAGGCGATACCTGTGTTATGCATGATATGCCTGTGATACTGTGTAGGATATCTGTCATATCTACCTAGACAACTATACATTACACATATTTCACATAGTATCCCCTAATGCAGAGCATACTTGCACGTTGGCCACACCTTACATATGTCATCAATGGTATATGCCCATACACATGCGTGCTATGACAGTATACATACATGTACTATCCCCTGCTATGGCACTTCCTTGTTGGGCATCCACTACCAGCAACAGCGTGTGGTATGGCATTGTTCTCTTTAATGCCCTCCTGTAGCATCCCTTGTGGTGTCCCTGCTGTGTACATAATGTCCCACTGCTGTACACATGGTTTCTACAAGCATTGGTATGCTCAGCAAGACATCACTACATAACTACCTTTCACCACTTTATGCATTACGGACAAGTGTAATTAATTACAACCACCATTCACATACAGTACAACTTATTAATACAGATCATGCATTACACAACCTTACATATCATGTGTTCTACATACCTTGTTGGTGTTTCATTTAGTTTAGTTTATTGTTTTGTCGTTTCCTTTTGTTTTCAGTACTTTCGATAGTACGACGCTTTTTCAGTATGAGCATACGGTTTGAATATCTTGAGAGTCATCCTTATATACGTCGATACCTGCAACATGTGAATTCATCCCGCCAATTGCTGTTCCTCAGTGAGTAATTATGTGCATATCACCTGTGCATCTACTCCATTCGGAAATTACACGTCAACACTGGGGTATAATTGGATTCTCCACCTGGGCGTTGGCTATTTGCCCTACCTTCGTGGAGATGGTCTGTATTGTTTTATGTTATGTGTAACTGCAACTGCTATGCATAGGGACAAGTATATTTTGAATTCATGTCACCCGTGGATTGTGTGTGACAGGTGTAGTATTTGGTTCAACATGTGGGTGTACCTGTCTTGCAGATGAATGATAACAGAGTATTGCATTCAAAAACTGTAACATGGCTGTTTTTTTCCTTTATACAACGCATGCAATTATGCATCCGCCTTTAATTGTGTCTCCCACGCGATATGTTGCGGTTATGCAGATGTCATTGACTGACTGTATGTTTGTGCTGCTATTATGGTTTGTATTCCTTTATTATCTACAGTGGGGGATATCGGTGGTTGTACGTAACGGATACGGTTTGTGGGCCTTGCATCTCTACATACACAGTATAGTTGTCTGTGTGCTCCATCCCTACTTGGAGAGTTAACAGTTAATAGTCTTTTGTTATGGGATTGTAGGTTGGGCTGTTATTAATTGGTTTCAATATCGTCTGCAGGTGAGCTTGATGCATGTATACCTCCGTAACTTACGTGGTATATCAGCGGCTATGTGTACGTGACAACTATCCCTTGTCTTTCTGTCCCAGATATTTGCAGTCATTGTGGTCATGTTGTTGAAATAGCCTGTTTGCCAGTGGTTGCCACATATTCATATGGGAATTGTTTGACACTTGCGGAACACAGAGCGGTGTTTATGGGCCAACACGTAGCCACGGTCAGTACTGAGGTAGCACATAATTTTTTCCGCGATACATACCTATTGCTGTGTGACTTTGCCAACGTATCATATTGCATGTAACATATCAGTGTCATACATACAGGCATGACTATTACATACGTCTTTTACATTTCTTATGGGGAATATTCCTGTGCTACCATCTGGAACATTTTCACTTTGTATCGTTCTATGTCAGGACACACCTAGCCAGGGTGAGGCTGTCACTACTACTCTGGGACTAGTAGTGAACATATGCCTGAGGCTAGTTTACTGTATACCTACACCTAATATTCTGATCTGCCTCTAACTTGGCACCAACATACACATGTTGCAGACACACACACATTACACTCACACAGCGATGCACACGGCACCCTCAACGCACACGTACACATACTACGGCACTCAAGGGGACGATTGCACACAGTACCTACGTGGACTGCAACACCAGCAGCGGTGACTAACTCTCCCTTCATATCATCATACTATTACACGCACATGTACTGTTACAGTACTGTGTTCTGTCGGTCTTTCAGCCTCGTGGTTATGCATATCGGTATGTTACACGTTCCATGGTTGGCGGTATCCTATTATTTTGAACCTCCCGGATGTTCAGATTGTCGTTGCACTATCTATAATATTTACAGATATCGCTGGATACATCTCAGTCACCTTATATCCCTCTAATTCCCTTTCTTATCTGTAATATATATATATATATATATATATATATATATATATATATATATATATATTTATATATATATACATCTTGCGGCAAACGTGGCAGGCACACAGCAACGCCATATGCTGTAGGACTCACGTACTGTTCGGGTGTTGGCATTACATGTTCCACTGGCTGTTGGGTTTACAGTGTTTGGGGGCTGCCTATGTAGGAGTCATACATAAGGCCACCCATACATTACAATTTACAAGTGGTCATGTTTGTGAGCCATCCATTTCACTGTGTGTGCAGGTGGGGAGGTATCAGTCCATGGGGCCTACGCTGTCAGAGTATGTGCTATACGTTCCCTCTTTGCCAAGGTGTAGGCATATTGGGTACGCCTCCATCTACCTACTGGGGCTGGCACAGTGTGTTCATGGTCTGGAACCCTCTGTGCCTGGATTGGCCTTGGCAATTGTGGTGGGCTTTGTGGCCCTTCACCATTATGTCCCTGCAGCAGCTGCTTCCACAGGATCATATTATGTAGCATGGCACATACTATGAATATGTGGGCACATGTGCCTGGAGAGTACTGCAAGGCTCCACCAGATGTATCCAAGCACCGGAACCGTGATTTCAGCATCCCGAACACATGCACTATGATTATTCTGGTTTGTGCGTGTGCCGCATTATGGCATTCTTGCATGTGTGTATGTGCATTTCTGATGGGAGTCATCATCCACGGCTCCAGTGCATAGCCAGCATCCCCAACGAGATGGCCTTGTGGGATGTCCCCCCTGACAAATACCTGATACAGCTGTGAGGCATGCCAGATATGGGAGTCATGGTAGCTTCCAGGGCTGCCAGCACACACATCCATGATAATGCCCTGGGCATTGCACACGACCTGGCAATTGATGGAGTGGAATCCCTTGCGGTTTATGTAGCGTCTACCCTGCTCACCAGGTGGTGACTTGATTTGTATGTGCGTACAGTCTATCGCACCCAGTACCTCCAGTTATTGTGCCACACGGTGGAAGTGGCGCATATTGCTAGCCAAATCCTCCTGAGATCTGGGGAAGTATATATGCTCATTGGCATGTGGGTAACATGGCATCCAGGAACTGGTGTAGTACCCTGGATGCTGATGCCTGTGAGATGCCCATTATATCTCCAGTTGGCCTTTGAAAGGTACCTGTGGCCAGTATTCACAAGCTTGCACATACCTTTGTGTCCACTGGGATGAGTTCCCCTCTGTTGTTTCTTGTTCTCAGGCGTGGCCGGCACAGCTCCACTATTTGCTGTAACATGTCCCTGTCCACCCTGTAACCCTCTACTATCTCCAGGTCATGTAGCCCCTGGTAGGTTACCCTTGGTCTGAACACTCTCCTTCTCCTCCGAGGCCTACAGTGGCTGTTGGCATCCTCCTCCACAACACCATCTGTCTCTAACACATGCTGATGGATCACAGCTATGACAGCACCCAACATGTACATTTTAAAAGTTCCCCATGTGTTTACACCTATGGTGCGGTGTTTGGGAATACACGGCTGTGTGTTGTGTGCATTCACACTTTATACTATTGTACTGTGCACACCGATGATGTCATAGGGTGTGTTTGTACGGCCGTATCTAAGGGTTATCTTCCGTGTTTTACCGATGGAACTACAACGGTGTTGCCTTTGGTGTTGAATTACTTTTGCCTGCCATGGATTACCTTTCGACCTTCCCTTACTATTTCTGCACGTTGCACCTACCATTTTCTGGCATGCATCGTGCAGAGCACTGTCATTTGTGCTTTCATGGACATGGCATATCATGCGTTTTGTGTGCTACTGCCATTGTGCTGCCAGTCTGCTTTGCTCTGCTGTGTCAGGTCTTCTATCTTTGCAATCTGCTACCTCCCCTACTTTCTTTGCATTCATATGCCTCCCCTATCCCGTTTTGCAGGTTTCTGCATGCAGAGTTGTCAGCTGCCATCAATTGGCCTTCGTGGGTTGATTAGTGTTGATTGCTCATTAGTACTCCAATTACACTTCTTCCGCATTTCCTTATATTCTTCACATCACCTTCCTGTTTCCGATATTGTTTGGCGGGCGTCGTCAGATTACTAGGTTTCAGGAACGTTGTCATCCTCGTACACATGCACTTTTGCGCGCAATGTGTGCTCTCAGCTAAACTATTACCCCACACCCCGGTCCTGCAGCTTTGATTAGCGATGTACAGCCCAGGTTTGCTATGCTCCAATGTGCTTACTGCTACGGTGGCACACCCTCTGCAGATGTCATGTATTTCCTCTGAGCCACTCCTCGGTGTTTTACCGCTGCCCGTGTGGTACAACCTTACGGCGGGACATTTGCGATTCAGTATTATCTGCCTCATTTGCATGGCATTGACTACTAATTCATAGTTACCACGAAGACTGCCACGAGTCCTTGGCAACCCTTGCACCGTGGTTGTGGTGTTCCATGCATACCATGGTGTATTATGCTGTAAACCTGATTTCTATTACGATGCTATTTTATAACATTGTTATATTATTTCATTATGTTGCACCTTCCGCACACATGTCCTGCGGTTCTGATGTGAGTTACTGTGGACATGACATTTAAGTTGTTATTTACGTGTTGTGCATCTTTTCTTATGCCATTGTCTGTGTATTTCACCATTGGCATATGTTAACAGTGTGATACCTGGGTCTGACACTCTTCCATTACTTCGATGTTATGTTTGGGAAAATGTAAACCGTTTTTTTTTTTTGGTTTACATTGCCGTGGGCTTATGCTACGCCTGCACCACTTCGTGAATCGCTATATGCCTTCATTTGCATGGTGACACACTGCACATAGGGTGATTAGCATACCTACACTGGGGGCTGCGCAGATCTGGCGTACGCCGGTAGTGTACATTGAATTGGATCGTACCTGAATCGCTCAGCGGCCATATTTGGCGTTATAATGCCTACGCTATGCGTCTGGCTTAAAGATTCATGAATCCGGGGCAAGTTGCAATTAAAAACCTTTGCGATTAGCGGTGGCAGAGGCTGGCTGAGCACACGAGGCTATGCTAGTGCTGGGGAGTTGGTAGATGGGTATTGGAAAATCCCCAGATGTGATGTAAGACTTCAAAAGTAGTATGCCACCTGCGTTACGTCTCACTGCTGGTAGTGAGTACATGGGGGCTAGTGTTTTTAGCCATACCTTGGACAGGGCCAATGATTGGTAAAATCGGGGAACTAGGTTTTATTAAAGTTTTCACCCCGGCCAATAAAAGTTCCCCCTGTTTTAACAAAAACCCTTCTTTTTCTTAAATTTTAAAATCCCTTTTCTTTCCCCTTTTCCCCAAACCCTTTTTTTTAATTTTGGGCCAACCCTAAACCCGGGACCAAAGCTGAAGGCATTTAGGGGTTTTTTTTTAAAAACCCCTTTTTCCCAAATTTTTCCCTTTTTTAAAGTGGCCAAAACTTTGATTTAAAGCCTTAAAAAAACCCGAGGCCCGCGGTTCCCAAGGAGGGGTTACCAAGTAACCCAGGTTTTGGCAAACTTACTAAAAAAGGGCCCTTTCCACCAAAATTAAATTAAAAAAAAATGGGCCCAAAGGGGGCTTGGGTACAAACTAAGTCCTATTGGAACCATGGGGTTTAAATTGGAATTGGAAAAAGGATCTTTTTCCGGAAAAACCCTTACAAGTAAATTGTCCCCCTTGGCCAAATTTATAACAAAAATTTGTTTTCCCGCAAGGTTTGGGTTTGGGCTTTGGATCCCTTTTTTCACGCCAAATTTGGGGGAAAAATTAAAAATTTTCCCCTGGGTTTAAATTTGGGGCCTAAAATAACCCCTCCGGAAAGGGGCCTTTTTTTTTGCAAGTCTGCAAATTTTTCTTTTTAAGTTTTAATTTTGGACTTTTTAAACCCCCTTCCCAGTTTTCCCTGGGGGTCCTATAAATTTGGTAAAATAAAACCCCCTTTTTTTTTTCAAAAGGGGACCCTTTTTAACCCCTACCCATATTTTCATTTCAAATAGGATTTTGGGAACCCCAATTTTCCGGGGGGGAAGGTACCCCCAAATTTTGAAATTTTCTGGCTAATAAAAATTTTTCCCAATTGGGAAAATAAATGGGTAATAAAAATTCCCGAAAAATTTGGGCAGGAAAATCCAATGACCCCTCCCCTTTCCAGTGGTTTTCCCTTTCCCCCAGGGGACCCTTTTAAAGTAAACCCCATTTCCGGGGCCCCCCTTTTTAATTTTTGGGCTTCCCCCAACCCCCTAACCCCAGGGGGCCTTAAAGTAACCCAAAACCCCCAAAAAACCCCGGGGGTAGTTTTCAAAACCCCTACCCCCATATTTAAGTTTTTTTTGGAAAACTTTTCCCCATAATTTGCTCCAACTTTGGGGGTTAAAATGACCCCTTTTTAAACCATTACCCCTTTGATTAGGGGCATTATTTCCCAACTTGGGAAAAAGGGGCTTTTTGGGGAAAATCAAGCCTGGGGGTTATTTGGGGTCAGTAATTGTTAAAAGCCCGTGGCATAAAATTTCCCGGGCGGGGATTATTCCTTTTTAAAAGGGGGCCCAAAAAGGGAAGTTAAAAGCCCCCCCTGGAAATTTTCCTTTTTTTTTACCCTGGGCTAACCCGAAGCCCCGCAAAATTTTAGTTCTTTTTTTCTAATTACTAGGTGAAGATTTTGAACTGGCAGTTCCTTAAAAAAAGGGTTGTTAAAAAGTTTTTAAAAATTTGGGATTTAAAGGTTTTGCAAAAAAAAAAATGGAAAACCCAAAGCGACCCATATTTATTTGGCCCTTATGCTAGTTTTAATAATTGGTTTTTTTATTTCGTGTAAAAATTATTTAAAAGCCCCATTTAAAAGGGTTAGTTTATGGGGATTTATAAAATATTGGAACCTTTAAACCCGGGCTTTTGTTTAAAAAAAAGGGGAAACAAACCAATTTAAATTTTAACATTTGCCAAACCCCGCAAAATTGATATTTTTGATTTCCGGGGAAAAAAAAATCATTTTTCAGTTCAATCCACCCTTAATACGCAGCAAAAAGCTAAAAAGTTTTTTTTGTTTTTTTTTTAAAAATGTTTAGGTTTTTAAACCCTGCGGAAAATTGTTGGGCCTTTAAATAAAGGTAAATAATTTTATTTAATTGGGATACATTTCTTATTACTTGCCCTCTGTAAAATTTAACCCATTAAAGGGGATCGTTTTAAATGGTTTTCAATTAAATGCAATAACAATTTTAGTTGGGTTTAACAAAATAGTTAAAAAATGCAGCATTGGGGTATGGATACCCCGTTCAAAAAATTTTGTTTTTTTCCCCCCGGAAACCCCTTTTTTGAAACCCCCTTTTTCCCAAAATTTAAAAATTGCCCAGAAAAAATTTGAATATTTAAAAACCCAAAATGTTTTCCAATTTTTTTGGTTTTTTTAAAACAATCCCCATTTGGATATAAAAAATTGGGCCTTTTTCTATTAAAAGTGGGGTTTCAGGTTTTTTTCCCCCGGGGAAAAAATTTTTTGGGAAACCCCAAAAAAAATTTTTTCCTTAGAAATTTTAAAAGGAAAAGGCTTTCAATTTTAAATAATTTTTAAAGGGAAAATTTATAGAAAAAGTCCCGTTTTTGGAACATTTTTTTAAAAAATTTTTAAAGCAAATTTTCAAAACTATGAAATAGTTAGTATACATTTTTGGGAAAAAAATGTTTTAAAAAATGAGCTTTGTATTGGGTAGGGGAAAAGATGGTTTGAATTTCAGGAAAAACGCCCCCCAATGGAATGGGAAAAACCAAGCACCAAAAGTTTTAAAAAAAAAATTACCAAATAAAAAAATTTATTTAAAAATTAAAAAATTTTGGTGGATCAAATTTTTAAAACCCCCGTTTAAAAAATAAATTATTTTTTCTAATAAGTGTAATGCACGCCCGACAAAGGGTTGGGCCAAAAGGGAAAAAGCCCGTATGAAAGGGGCTTAATTTCAATTTTTTAAAAATTTGGGGTTTGCCAAAAATTTCAAGCAAACCCAAAGGGTGGGGCCCCCTTGGGGTAAACCGGTTACAGGTTAAACTTTAAATTTCAAAAAAAAATGAAATTTTTTCCTGCAAAAAAGAATTTTCAAAGAAATTTTGAATAAAATTTATGTCCCTTCGAAAGGGGACCCCTTTCCCCTTTGGAAAGGGGAAAATTTTGGGACCCCAAGGGTCCCCTTTGATGAAAATTTTTGGGGACCAAAAGGGGGGGTTAATTATAGCAAAGTTTTCCCCTTATAAGTTGGTAATTTCTAATTCCAAGGGACTTTTTCCCCTGAAAATTGCCCCAAAAAAATAAAATTGATTAATTTTTCTAACATTGCAGAGTTTAAAGGAAAAACCCTTTCCAGAAAACACTCTTTTAAAAGGGCATTAAAAGTTTTTTTTTCCCCCAAAAACCACCCTTAAGCCTCCCCAAAACCCGCCATTTGGGGTAAACCCTCCAATTTTTAAAAAATCTAAGGTAAATTGGAAATACATTTTAATTTAGTTGAAAGATCACCCAAAAGAAAATTTTTTCTACCGAATAAACCCTTTAAAATTTTCAAAAATATTTATTTTCAAGTCCCTTTGCAAAACCCCGGCAAAATAATTTGAAAGGAAACCATGGTAAAGGGCCCTTTTGGGGATAATTTAAAAATTTAATTCCCAAAAATTAATGATTGTTAAAATTTAAAACTTGTACCACAAGCCATTTTGGGCAGTTCAACACATTCCTGCCTTAAATTTTTGTTTACTTTTGGTTTTAATTTTTCCAAAAAAAAGCCTTTTATGGATAGGGTTAATGATATTCACCAAAAAACCCCCTGCGGAAAAATATAATGTTTCCCCTACCCGAACAAGGTTACAGGTTAGGGGGAAAATTTTTGCATTCAGAATTTCAATTTTGGATAAAGGTTTGTTTAAAAGGCAAAACTATTGTAATGGATTATTTAATCTCTTTTTTACCAAAAACCAACCCGAAAAATTGACAAGCCCAAAAAGTTCTTTTTAAAACAATTTGGGAATAACAAATTTTTTTTTTCCAAAATAAAATTTCTTAAAACCCAAATTTAAACATTCAAAAATTTGGGGGTCAAAATTGGTTTTTGGTCTTAATGCCTAAAAAGGATATTATTATTTAAATTGGTTAAAAAAATTGGGAAAAAAATAACTTACATTTAAAGGGACCCGTTTGGGGAAAGGGGAAGATAATGGCCAAACACAAGGAAATTTTTCAGATTTTAAGGTTTAGCCCTTTCAACCCGAAAAAATCCCGCTTTTGTAAGTTGTTGCCCCGGGAAAATTTTAAAATTTAAAACTTTCTTGGGATAAAATTAATTTTACACCCAATGGCTGTTTCAGCAAAATTTTAAAAAAACTTTGCCGGTCTCACAACTGTAAGGGGATTTGCTCCTGTTTAAATTTAAAATTCTCCAAATTTTTTAAACACACCAACTAATTAATTTAGATTTTGGTTTTTTTTCGTTTAAATTAAAGGCCCCCCCGGGAATTTCCAGCTCCAGGACTGAAGCCTTCAAGGGGTTTTAAAACAAGGGGGGGAAAAAAGGTTAAAAATGCCCCCGGTATGAATTTAAAAAATCTGGGATTTTTACTCAAAATTCAAATTTTTGGGATACCCAAAGCCAAAAAATTTTTTTCATCCCCTGATAAATCCCCAAGGAAAAGCCCCCTAAAAATTTAAAAATTGGATTAAACTTTTTAGGGTGGCCGGAAAATGGTATTCCCCTTCCCTTTTAGAATGGGGGCCCTAAAAATAAAATAACATCTAATTTCCCCTTCAAAATTTCTGTTATGGGAAATACAAAACAAAAAAAATTGAAAAAATTTTCCCAAAAAAATGTCAATCACAAAAAAATTTTGGGGAACCCCGAAATTTAATCCCAAAACTTTTTCATTTAAAAATATTTTCATTTTTAAATTTTTTTTGTTAAAATTTGTTTTCCCAAAACATTTCAGAAAGGGGACAAATTTATTTTTACCCTTTTTTTTTACTAATGGGAGTAGAAATTTTGATTTAAAACAAATTTTAATTTTCTTTACTGCACAAAATTTCTAAAAGTGGGAATGGGTTTTTTTAAAAAAATGAGTTACCCTTTTTAAAACCCTTTAGAAAAGCACAAAATAACCAAAAACAAAAAATGCCATTTAAAAAGGGGGCCCCCAAAAAATGCTTGGGGTTTTTCCCCTTTTGTTTGTCAAATCGTTTAAAACCCAACCATTTAAAAAAAATAAAAAAAACAAAAACACTAAATTTTTAAAAAAAAAAGGGATAGTTTTTTTTTAAAGTGGTTTGACTCCAATGAAAACCAAAAATGTTGCCGAAAACCAAAGGCAGCCCATGGGCTTTCCAAAAAGAGGTCAAAATTTAATTTACAAAAATGGAAAAGGTTTTAATTAAATCATTTCTGAAACTCAAATTTTAGGTTTTTTTTAAAATAAAACCCCAACCTGTTTAGTTTTAAGATAGTTTATTTTAGAAAAAATACTCCTTTAACAGAAAATTTTGAAATGTGGTCCGGATTTTGCTTTAAAATTTAAAAGGAAAACATCCAGTTGGATAAAGGCCCTTTGGGAATTTTTCCTTTGGGGAAAATTTAAATTTTTTGATAAGATACCTTGTGGTGGTTATTTTTTCAGTTGCTTATTTGAGAAGAATTTACACTACAGGATTTTGTTTATACCCTAACAAAACTATATTTATGAATTCATGGATGATGATGATGATGATGCATTTCTGTAGACCACAATATCTATGCATTTCTCTCTCTCTCTCACTATATATGTATGTTCATTTGCTTCAGTAGCCCACATCATGCAACTTAATTGATGACTGTTCTCAGCAGACATGGATGAAAGGCTAATTACAGACTGTGCACCTACTGCACTAACAAATTCAAGTCTTTTTACCAAACACTGTGGAATAAAATCCAAATTAACCCAGAGAAACAGTAAATAAGCTGTGTTACACCTACCACACTAACAAATTCAAGTCCTTTTTACCAAACTCAGTGCAATAAAATCAAAATTAATACATCGAAACAATAAATAAATTGCCTCAAAAATGTACAAAAGTTGTGTCATTTATGGCTCTTCAATCGCCTGAGTATAAAGGTATATGTGGGATGTCTTGGAGAAGCTGGTTGCAGAATCATGGTGGTAGATATGGAAAGAAATGAACTCCACATGTTCCCAAATGTAATCTAGGGATCTCTGGCAACCCCTAAAAAGAAGAGTACATGGCCAAACTGGACTTAGGTGTCCAGGAGTTTCTTCAGATGTGTGTATGTGTGGGGGGAGGGGGGGGTTCATATCATGCAGAGCTAAAGAAAAAAGTACCTAGCCATTGTACATGTTGTTGCAGGATTATCAGTTTAATACTTTACTTGTAGCACTAGTTACTTTTATGACACAACTGGCTGTGTTACAGTCAGGAATACAATACTTGTGCCAGTCTCACTGTCTCAGTAGTTGTGAGCTGTGCTGCTGGACGTTGTTAGATGCAAGTCTCTTTAGAAATGTAAACACACACACTAATTAATTTAGATTGTTGTGTTTTTTGCACAATAGTTACATAAATAAAGAAACAGCTGCATGAACGGTATGCTCAGCACTGTAAGCCATACAATAGCCCCTTGTTGTACAGAACAGATAGAAGAAGGTACTGCAGTAATTCAGAATTTGAAAAAAAATCTGCATTTTTTACATCAGTGGTCAAATGTTCTGGGCATATCCCTTTAAATCGTTGGAAGAATTGCTTTTTTCCCTTTTCAGTCATGATAGTAGTGCGTCACTCCAGCAAACAGTAAAAATAAATGATAGGCATAACAAAACATAAACTGTAGCTGGCTGGAAGCTGTACTGCTTCCTTTTCCACCCCATGGTCTTCCTCATTATAAAATAACAGTCTATTACATTCCTCATTTCTGTTATGGATGCTGAATTAAACTAATAAAACAGAATAAAAAATTGAATTTCCAAGACACGCAATGTCAAGTCACAGAATGTGGAGACTGAAAAACTGGTAATCCAGACCAGACTTACATACACTAATATACATAGAATTTTGTAGGGTGTGGGATGCTTGCCCTCTGCCAAATCAAGTTTAAAGGAGAAGAGTGACATTTCATTTTTACTCTTCGCCTGCATTTTTCATCTAATGGGAGTCAGAAATAGATGCACTTAAACAAATTTAATTGTTTTCTTACTGCTATCAATCTGCCTACACAAGCTAGACTGTTACACCACAAATATAGGAGGAATTCCACTCATTTCCATCATTGAGATGCAAAGCACAACATGGAACCAGGCAAGCATGCACATAAGGGAACATAACAATGCTGTGAGAAAAAAAGTTCACCCTTATATTTGTTAAGTCAACTCTGTTGAAACCTAAGTACCATTTAGAACAACACAGTATTCACTATGGGCTAGATTCACGAAGGCTTGCACGGAGTCTAAGAGTAGAGTAAGACTCCATGCAGCCAACATGTCTGCCGAGCGATCCAGGAACAGCCAGCATGGGCGTGCAAGAGAGCTCCTAAAATGACTCTTACACAGACAGGGCTAGGTTATGCAAATTACCTCATTTGCTGCTGAAAGCTATGCAAATGAGGTAAATTTGCGATCCAGGAAACCCTAACCTGTCCGAGTAAGAGTAGTGTTATTTGTAGAAATGTACTCCATTGTCAACTGAGTACCATTCTGCAAATAGCAAAATGGTGCCGTGATAGCTCCAAATAAAGGATGCATCCAGTTGAGGAAGCATGCCAATGGCCAAACATGGCCATTGGCAATTTTTCCCGTTGCAAAATTAAAAAAAAATAAATTTTTTTTTACCTCGATCTCCGAAGTTTAAGCATAGTGCAGCGCCACGCAAAAGATGCTGTGCTCTAAAAACCATGAAAAAAAATAAAAGCCACAAATAGGGATTTTATTCAAAATATTCAACTGCCATGCAAGTGAATGGCAGGCTGAAGACAACAATGGCTGCTAAGTAGAGGTTGCTAAGGGGGGAAGCTCAGTCTAAGAGATGTAACCAAGCATTAGTAGGCAATCCTATACAAAGGAGTGTAAGGATAGTGAATCCCAGTTTTACATGGCAAATGAGCAAAGTCTGTGGAGTGTAAGAGTAGGATAAGGGGAGTATCAGAGTAGAAGATAGGTGACATCATGAGGGGGGTATGTATGAAAGAATGTAAGCTCATTGGAGCAGAGTGGCATGTGTTTGCTGTCAGTTACTCATCACTGGAAGAGGTGTGTCAACAGGTATCCTAGCTAAAGCCAAGAAATTGAAGGCGTATGCCGTGGATAACACTAAAGTATCCTGTTGAAGTGCCTGCAACGTGTTTGCGTGGATGTGTGCCTGTAAATCCGAGTAAGACTGTGTGCACGCGTGTGCGCCTGTGTGCATGCGTTTAAGCTGGAGTAAGTATGTGTAAGGTTGTTGAAATCTGTGTAAGCGCGTTTGCATCTGTGTGCACACGTACAAGCAGGAGTCAGCAAGTGTTAGGCCGTGTAAGCATGTGTGCATGCGTGTGAGCTGGTATGCGCTTGTTTGCGCGGCGCTGCCCCCTGTGGAAACAGAAAGGGAAAAGGAAGCACAACAAATAGTAGGAAGTTAACCAAGGAGAACTAGCAGAGCTAGCAGGTGAAAACAATCATAATCTGGCAATTACACACGCAGTACACTAGCCCAGCCCAGCCCAGCACTTAAAACTCTGCAAACAACATTCCACCATGTTTTCCTCAGAGACACTGCAACACTGCAGTAAACTAAGAGAAGTGAAAACTTAAAAGCTATACTGAGACAAAGAAATGTTAGGGGCTGCCATTACTGTTATAAGGCAACATATGCAACATGCTGAGGGTGGTGACAATGCGAATGCTGCTGAGCAACCCACAGTGAGGAGACGGAGAAGAGTGTACAGGCCCAGGGTAACATACCAGGGGCTACATAAGCTGGAGATAGTGGAGTGCTATAGAGTAGACATAGACCTTATGCAGCAAATTGTTGAGCTGTGCAAGTCACGCCTCACACACAGAACCAACAGAGGGGAACCCATCCCAGTGGAAACTAAGGTATGTGTTGGCCTAAGAATACTAGCAACAGGTACCTTCCAGAGACCAACTGGTGATATGATGAGGATTTCACAGGCATCAGCATCCAGGGTACGCACCAGTTCCTGAATGCCATGTCAGCATATGTCAGTGATCATGTATATTTCCCCAATTCCCGTGAGGTATTGGCCAGCAATATGCGTCTTTTCCAGCAAATAGCGGAATACCCTGAGGTAGTGGGTGCAATAAACTGCACGCACATACGCATCAAAGCACCAGCCGGTGAGCGGGGTAGGGCCTACTTTAACCGCAAGAGCTTCCCCTCCAACAACTGCCAGGTCATGTGTGATGCCCAGGGCATTATACTGAATGTGTGTGCTGGCTGCCCTGGAAGCTACTATGATTCCCATATCTGGCATCTAACACAGCTGTACCAGACATTTTCCAATGGGGACATCCCTCATGGTCACCTAGTGGGGGATGCTGGATATGCACTGGAGCCGTGGATGATGACACCCATCAGAAATGCACAAACACCTGAACAGGAATGCCATAATGAGGCACACGCACAAACATGAAATGTAATCGAGTGTGTGTTTGGGCTGCTCAATTCACGGTTCCAGTGCCTGGACACATCTGGTGGAGCCTTGCAGTACTCACCAACTACATGTACCCAAATTGTCATGGTATGTGCTATGCTACATAATATGATCCTGCGAACACAGCTGCAGCAGGAGCAGCATAGGGCCAGGCCAAACAGCCCCCCACCATTGCCAAGGCCATCACAGGCAGAGCGTGACTCAGAGGAGGAACAACCTAAGCCTGCCCCAGTAGGCAGAAGGAGGCATGCCCAGTATGCTTTGGCCTTGGCAAAGAGGCAACGGATAGCACATACACTGGCTCAGTAGGAACCCTGGAAATGATACCTCTCTCTGACTCGCACATATAGTAAAAGGGATGCCTAACTTGACACTACCTGTTTTCAAACATGTATAGGGCGTGTACTATGTGCATCTGACATAGGCAGCCCTGCAGCACCACCTGAGGCATGATTGCCATGTTTTAAGCAATATAAAGCAGTGCTAAACAGCTTTTACCACTATTTAGTATATGTAAACAAAATTGCACACACTAACTAGCACAACTTTGGGCAATGTTGAGCAATATTGGGCAACGTTCAGCAATGTTGGTTAACACTGAGCAATGTTGGGCAAGTTCGGTCAAAGTTGGGGATAGTTGAACAATAGCAAGTAAACATGCTCATATTTGCTTTACTGTTCCTTAAGCAGTCTGGCCTGCCCAGTATGAAAATATAAAGCAGTGACAGTCCTCAAACCCAGGATACTGTGCACTATAGTCACAGTACTGAACCACTAAACCATGACAGTATTTCACTGGTCAGCCTGTATGAAGAAATGTTGATAAGTCTATGCAAAGTGTCTCATGGAAACCCTGCAGGCACAGCATAATCCCTGTCGAGTTATGACACAAAGGTGAGCCCTGCAGTAAAAATACAACTTGATTTTCAACACACATATAGTATAAATGTTAATAGTGGGCGTGTTCACACACGTCAACAAATGTAGTGGACTTTAGACAGCAACATACTGAAAGGTCACACTGGGCATGCTCACACATGAATAAATGAGGCAAATGTCAGGCAACAAAATACTGAAAGGCAAAACTGGGCATGCTCACACACTTAGGCTATGTCTGAGTACAGCAGTGGGCCACACATATCTGGCAGTTGCATGTGTTAACCCAAGAACCTCTCACTATTCACCAATCCTGCCTTGTGCACACAGTTATATGACAACAGACACATATATAATATATTGGAACCCTGTCATAATCAAATATGGTACTTAGGTTGTTCATAGAAAGTGGGAAAGCAAAGAAGATAAAAAACCTGCAATCAGTATCATCAATAAACACTGTGCACTCCAAACATTATCCAATCCAGGTTATGGAAAGATTATCTGCGAAGGAGTCCAGACAGAACCATGACACTTCCTTCAGCTATGTCATAAATAGCAATGTACACTCCTATATGTTCTGAGTCAGGGCCAACTGTAAATGAGTGACAATGCCAACATCCTGTCAGACAGGCCCATACATACATACCCACCTCCCATTGACAAATGGTCCTATCATCATACCAGGAGATATCACATGTAGAGTGGGTAAACAGCTCCTTGCAAAGCTGAAAACATGGCATCAATTGGATTACATTATTTCCCTATATGTGTCATAAGTGAACTGCAGAACAAACAGACCCTGCACCTGAACAGTCTGTTGAGCCTCACCCTCTCTGCAGGATATGAAACTGTTGAATGGGTTACAGCAACATATGGCACACTCCACAAGTGTTGTTGCACAACAGACCATGGGAACTATAGTCTTATAAGCCTATGAAGTCTGATCTGCAAGGCCATGGAGTCCATCATGATTGAAGTCATAAACAGAGCTATTGGAAGCCTACAAACACACAACCCTACCAACTTTGGTTTGGTCATGGGCAGATCATGGTTCCCAAACCTGCTAGATTGTTTGCAAGGCAGCCACCCAGGACATACATCACTGAAATGAGCTACACACGTCCCACATAGACTCTGAATAGCCCTTTTCCAACATCCCAGACGCATGTCGTATCCACAAAATCAACAACCTGTGCATAAATATGTATTGTCATCTGATGAATTGGCAACTGGGCTACAGATAAATCACACAAGCTAAGAATTGTGGAGTCCTGTTCAAGCTGGTAACACCTGCTGTCGCCCATAGCTCAGTCCTGGGATTGCATAAAACAAAGTGCACACACATTACATTGTCTAGTCTGATGATGTCAGCATCCTGCAAATATAGCTGGAGAAATAAAAACACCCAGTAAAGCATATAGCGTGTCGTGTTAATGTGTATTTCTCTAGTATCATAACATAGTTAGGTAGGGGTTTGAATCCTGCAATTGCTGAGTGTGTGTGTGTGTGTTGGGGTGTATGTTTGTGTGTGATTTCCTTTGAGATGAGTGCCCTTTTTGGAGACTAGGAAAACACCTTAAAAGAGGTATATACCTCTTTGGCAAGTCTGATGATGTCAGCATCCCACAAATATAGCAGTGGAAATAAAAACTCCCAATAAAGCATATAGCATGTCGTGTTAATGCGTATCTCTCTCGTATCATAACACAATTAGGTAGGGGTTTGAATCCTGCAATTGCTAAGTGTGTGTGTGTGACACTGTTGGTCAATGTGTTGTGAGTTTTGCTTTTACTACTGTATGACATATCAGTAAAACAACAGTATGTGCATTGCACACTTCAGGTATCTGTGTGGCAAATACATATATGTACATGTGACCTCAATTAGTTCATAGGTGTGAAGCCTACTTTCCACATGAATACATCTGTTACCTTTGCCAGATTGTACTGCTGCTTCTCAGACCTTAGGTCACATATGTATGTTTGTGACAAGACCAGCCACTGTAGTGATCTGTGGCCTAGGTCATCTGTGTCACACACACCCATGACAGTTTCTATAAAATAGTGTGAGTGAGGGTTAATGCCTGGGGTATATTACAGACATGATCAAACACAACAAAGTCTGTCAATAATGGACATTCATTATAGGTGTACAACAACTTTGTGGATATGCATACAGAACCCTTATTGCTTATGTGATACACCGAGGGACTTCAGAATACCTTTGGAAATGTGAATACCAAAGGACAGATGACATAACACTTGGCTGTATGTACACATCGGTACCCGTTCTATATGTTGGGGGCTACTACCTATGTGGTACTGTCGGGATACTATGTTTAGTAAATGTGGATGACTATGCTATAGTTGGCTTATAACTTTACAGCATGGGTTGGACAACAGGTATCTGTCTGTATGATACCCTTGTGGAGGATAAGTGTCTCATCCGGAGAATGCATTGTAGGCCACTGTATGCATTTCCAGATGTGGACGGACATATCCCTAGTGTGTTTGCTTGTACCTAAGAGGGCTACATGCCAAACAGGAGTAGTCCTAGGAATGGGTGGCGGTCAATACCACTGGTTACTGGTATAGTATAGTACCGGAAGGATCCAAATGCTGCTGAGTTTCCTACATCTGTGTGTCAGTTGTCAAGACATCATCTAACGATTGGTTATAGTCAGGCTGTTGAGGTTGTGTATACTACCAGAATGCAAACCAATGACAGTTTGTAACAGTATCACCCATGGCATAGTATCAAACCATGTCATACACACATGTGTACCCAAGTTAAAACATATGTGTAGTAAAATGCATACTGGCCACCAATAGAAACTATGAAGTGTTAACACTGTGTAATACAGGGCATGTCACCCTTTCCATGTGTCCACTATGCATGTACATGCAGACAGTGCACCTCCACCATGTTCACAAATGTACACCTGCAAATCTGTACTGCAGACATCACGCACGTACTGTCCATTCACCAACACATGCTGCCAGAACTACACACATCAGCCAAGTGGCACATGGGCGGACAATACATTTTTGGAATTAACACTGGTGTAAACAATTCTACATTGATAATCATAGCTTTAATGTATCATGCCTGCTTAGATATACCTACAAGAATATCATTACACTTTACTGTTGACAACATGCTAACATTGCTACACTGCTATAAAGTCACCCTGTGCATCAGCACCATGTTAGCCTGTTCCTGCATCAATGTTACAGATGACAGGAGGTGGCACAGTTTCATCATATGCACAGGGTGTGTTGTTGGTTTTCCAGAGCCTGACATTGACCCATCCAATCGACATGTATGTGTGTGTGTGTGTGTGTGTGTGTGTGTGTGTGTGTGTGTGTGTGTGTGTGTGTGTGTGTGTGTGAGGGACAACAGTACAGCATGGGTCAATGTTGATGTAATGTGTGTGTGTATGTGTTAGCCCTAGGTGTTTGGTTTATGAGTGTGTGTCTGCATGCACACAGTTCCACGATGTGGCTGCCATATACGGAAGGTTGTGGGACAGCCACAGACTGCACCTGCCAGGCTGTACAGATCACCATCTCTGGCCACGGACACAGTACCTGTGCCTGGCAGGGGTGCCACAGACAGTATCGGGTACTAACCCAGACTGGGTACTATCATCAGAAGCAGAGGGATGTTGACTGGACCCATGTCCCTACTGGGACAGGCCAGAGCCACGTGCACGTGGTCTTCTATGATGGTCTATTGACAGCCCAGCCCCAACATTGCCGGGGCTGGTATTGCCACTACGGGAACGGCTGTGACTTCTGTGTCATCTGTGATGACTGCCAGCCGATGATGTTGCTGGCATACATCCACATCTCAGCCATCCTGCACTGTCCTGGCACATGGACATCTAATGTCTCCCCCCCAACATCTATCAATGACCTCGGTGTAATTACGGATGGCACCGGCAAGGTCATGGATACTGTCATTGATAGCGGTGTTATGGGCCCTCAGCGCCCTTAGTCCCTGTCTGGTGTACTGTTCCATATGTGCTTGTGCCTGCATTACAGCCCGGAACATACCTGAGGTTGTAAGACCTGTGGAGGCATGTCTTCCAGGGGCATTACGACCAGCAGTGCTCCCATGAGAACCCCCTGGACATCTGCCTATGTGGTACCATTCCAGGAATCTGGGTATGGCTACTGTGAGGGGATGCATGTGCCATAGATACCACAATATCCTGGTCAATGCCTACTGTATGCTGTCCCTCAGCTAAGGCCATTGGTGATGAGGGATGTATTGGCAGCATGAATGTGCACATAGATGGGGTGGAAAGCTGTGTACTGTCAATAGGTGGCCCAACGACAGACCCTGTCAAACCTGCCTGTGCCACAACACATGTATCATCATTTCCACTATTTGTGGCAGTGACTTCAGGTTCTCTGCTGCATTCAACCAACACAACCTCAGCACCTGTGAGAGGAAGACAAGAAACACACTTTACAATCTGTACATAATATTAGCACACATGCCCACATGCACACATGCACACATGAACACATGCACACATGCACACATGCACACATGAACACATGAACACATGCACACATGAACACATGCACACATGCACACATGAACACATGAACACATGCACACATGCACACATGCACACATGCACACATGAACACAAATACACTACTCAATAAAGTAGACACACACCAACAGCAATCCATGACATACTCATTAGTGGTCGATGGTGGAGTACAGTATCACAAGCCAAAGAGTCCTATCACACGTGTTAGCATGCAGGATGTGTGTTGCTCAGCAGCATGCAGTGCGAGTGTAGAGAGTCCTTGTTAATAACAGTATACATGTCTTTGATGCATGGGTGTTGCTCAATGATTGGCCACACCCTGGAACACAATGTGTACATGGACACAACATTGCTGTGCAAGTATTAAATGCGTTTCAATGTCCTGTGCACCATCACTCACAGGTATACATACCATGGCTGGATGCACACAACTGTCAGGCGTATAGCAATAAATGCTATGTGTAGTACTGTAGTTACTGTAACTGGATGTAGTGTTGTACCATGAGCCATCATCAGGCAGCATCATGTGGACACTCAAGGCCACTGATGTGTGCCACACTGGCAACTATCTTGCTGTACCTGAACTGCAGCACTGTGGCTACATTAACCATTTCACAGGCAGTTCTTACATGGGTATGTAAGGTGTTCAATAGGGAGCATTGCCTAACATGAATGTGTTTTGTGTTGAAGAGTGTTGCACCGCCCCATGATAGGCCTCTACCCCTCAGGTATAGTATGTGTGCTGTGTGGATGACATTTGGGGTACTGGAGTCTGACCTTACAGCAGGTGTCTCAATACGCCATGTGTATCATATTAACACGTACTGCGTATGACAATGTGGTGTATGTTGCATGCATGTGTATTGACTCTGCCTATACAATGTCCACTAAAGTGTACCACAATTGTTTGGGATGCTCTGTGTATTGCATGTGTTTGAGGCAGCTACTCATATTACTGGGATGTGCATAGTCCCACAGAAAACATGCAGAGCATGCATTATGTGTAGGTGTTTTACATGTGTATATGGCCTACAACTCATCTATGACATGCACATGTTATTTGCTATATTAAATGTAGAACACTCACCAGCATGGGTCTGCTGTCTTGCTGTCACACCAGAGGGACCTACAAGGATATGAGACAGTCTGTCAGTGTCAACAACTATGGCAATGCTGCTGTGAATTTGCACTTTCACAGTAGTACAACGGTTGACAGTCACAGGCATACAGATTATATTACAAATTATCAGTATTGCACAACACCAGGCTCCACATCTTCTAAATACACAGTACACATCTGACATATGCATGTTCTAACAATCGAGCTAACAGTAGTCTACAGATATGCAATGTTACCTGCACGCTCTGAGTCAACTTGCTGGGTGACTCCGGCCTCCATGATGACACATGTCTGTTGTAGTGGTTGGCCAGGAGCCACCACACGGAGGAGCAGCTCTTCCACTCTGGTGAGGGGCAGATGTAATGCTGTACCACCACCTGTGGCAAGCAGTTGTCTGCAGACATTGGAGGCATGTTGCCAGACATGTCTAATTAAATCACTATAGTGATGGCATACCTACTCATAAGTCTGGTTATGCATGCCTACGTCATTAACCCGATGGACAACATCTTGCCACAGTGCAGTGCACTCATTCTGGTCATGGCTGGTTCTGGAGAACAGCAGGGTGTGATGTTGTGCTAGAGTGGATATAATGATTTCCTCCTCTTCAGGGGAATACGCAGGGTTGCGATGATGAGACATGTCCCTGGAAGACAATAAAACAATAATTGTGAGCAAGTCATGTGACACACTTAACATTCTAAAGTACAGATATCAATGAAATGCCATATATAGCAACATATTGGCTGTCAGTAGATACACACTTTTAATACCACATATCAGTGCTCAGCCCACAACTGCCTGACAGTGCCTGGCATGTTCTATATATTAAACCATGTTCTGCACAGCAACAAAATGAAACCAGTATGTAAGACTATGCAACAGTACGTGGCACACTGTATGTGACACAATGCACCACCTAGCCACAGGAGGCATATATGAAGCTAATGCATACAGAAATATGTCATCCATTGAAATGATTGTAAAGTACAGTTACAGTACTTCCAGTGCACCACACTACTTGTTAATAGCAAACCCGTAAGTAACATATGTGCACATTTATCAATATAGGTGGCATACTGCTGTACTACACTATACATGTTGCTAGATATGCACTTACATCCTGTAACACACATACGACCGAGGTCATGTTACAGGCATACCCACACACACATCAGACATACCTGCAAGACACAGATGAGCTTCACCTGTGTACCATACAGTACTGTGTGTCAGCACTTACAAAACCTTATGCCTGAGGTATGTAATGTGTGAGAACTACAGGTAACAAACCAAACAGTGTTTCCAAGCAATGTGGATATACACCATACTGTGCTGTGTAGGCCTACAACTTCAGGTAGTACTACAGTTCATACGAGATTTGTATTCACTAGTGTTAACAATCAATAAGCATACATGTACTGCTTTATCCTACAATGGCACACTCCAGTCAACACCATGGGACTACGTCACACTGTATGCCATACTGCTTTTCCTGCCTAGCAATAGTATACATATCTTTTGCAGGGATCAGAGTTAGAACACTACATACCATGATATAAACAGTTTCCCACTAGGCTATCACACATATATACAACGTTGACACATTCACCTACACATTCACCATCACACTCAGTCAACCTCACATAGCAATTAATGCAACAAATACATGTGTGTGTGTATCGGGTCCTAGGTAGCTAATAGGCTATTAGCCGTAGGGCCAATAGAAGCCTAGCCATACGGTACCCTGCCCTTCAACACCCATGTAATTTAAGTTCATGTGCCCCTGTCATGCAGAGCCACAGAGGTGATTCCCGGGTTGTATTTCCTATCTCACATCCATTCATCATGATTATTCATAACAACTGCTAATGAGGACCTTTCTTTGCTATTGATAGGTAGTTAGTTCCAGAGTATGGTATGTGTCTCAGATGAGAATGTACCACCCCAGCATGTTCTGCTTTTTGACGTTACAAGGTTTAGATCAGTACAGTGTGTAGCTTGTAGGGATTTTGATCTGTTTACATGGAGCATGTCCAACACCTGTGGGTTTGGCATAGCTTTGCATGTTAGGCAGAGGCTGCCTCTGGGTAGGCGGCATGCGACACAGTGTAGCTGTGGTTTTGTAAGACAGTCTGCATAGGACATCTGTTTGAGTCTGGTAACACTCTTTGTGAGGTATGTGCCTGGCATCTACAGTTGCTGTAGATGTCTTCTGAGGTACATACCAAAAAGACCATTGTACTCTATGATGGGTTTTATGACTGATGAGTAAAGTGGAACACTGAACTCTTTTTCCATGGATGACACACCTTTTCTGATGACATATGGACCGTACACAGTTTACATGACTAGTGTGGCACTGTGATTATCAAAAGGGACGCTACTGTCCACCTGTGTCCCGTGGTCTCTTATCACACTTTTGGTATTGAGTAGACTACCACCTATGTGGTAGTTCATGGGTACAGGGTTTTTAACAAAAGGGATGGCAATACATTTACAACATTGAGCTTGAGCGTACATATAAGCATCCATTGGTGTACATATAGATTTACATATAGGCACATATACAGTCCACCATTCATGGTGGGAATATCAATTATGCAAAGTTTGAGAGGGATACAGTTATGTAATAATATTGCACAGTCTTGTGCAGAATGCATTGAAGGTATTCTCAGCCCATGTATCTTTAGCAGGACTCCCTATCTGGAAGACTAAAAATGTAACATATACCCACAGCGTTTAAACACCATATGTCATATACCAGCACTGCATGCTGTCTTGTTTGCCACACACTACAACCTACATAAAAATATGCACATAACAACCTTCACCAACATATATATGTCCACCCTTCACAAACAGTTGCAGTATGTCCCTTGCTCTATGCACATATTAAGATGCTAATATATCTGACACATAAATATCTCTCCATATGTGTGTGCCATACACACACAAGGTCCACACTGTTGTAAGTCTGTAGACCTCACGGATGACCTGTTGGGCCTTGCTACAACATGAACAGTTGTCACATGTGTGCATAACAGTAATATTTACAGGGAGTATTTATAGCTGCTAATGCTACATTACTATACTAGCCTGGTACAGCAGTTGCCAATGCTAAGATACACATTATATGACTATCATGCATGTGTTACTCTGTCACACCCAGGTTTATATAGCTGTTTGCACTACTCCCCCAAACAGCCATTATACACAGTACTGTACAGATCATAGATAACATGATCAGATGTTTGACATTTAATGCTACATATGTCACAGTTATGCCCCACTGCACACAGTTACATGCTAATTTGTCCATGGCAGTAGTTATGCATGGCATCAGTGCATACATACCTACTGCTGCCACATATGCATGTTTCAAAGTATGTACAGTACTCTTCATAAACATCTACTACTTGCCGGTAACCACATATCTGCTACATACCTGTTTGTCACTTTCAGATCCATCTGTGTATGTTTTGACAATTTTTGGGGGGATATTAATTAAGTAAAGTTTGCTTTTACTTAATTGTTTTGGTTATTAATTAAGTTTTTTTTTTACTTAATGTTTTTGGTTAGTAATTCAGTAAATTTGTTTTACTTAATTAAATTTTTGTTTTATTAAGTAATATTTTTTTTACTCCTCTCCAGGTTTACATATGCTATAACACATGCAATGTAATGATTGCATGTGGGGATAGCAAGTACAGTCTGCTTTTATAGGTATCTGCACATGTGCATGTGATGCCCTCTTCACCAATTGGTGCCCAGCATTTGGTAAATGCATACAGCCTGCTGTGTGGTAATTGCAGTACTCACTGTCATAGCAACCCAATGCTATAAATTGCTAAGTTATGTAGGTGTAGCCCTTTCAGATTTCCAGAGTGGGGCCCATGCTTGTTTGCTGTGGAGACTGTTGTGTAAGTCAGAAGGTTGGTATACTTCTTATATCTGAAGCTAGAGGTGTAGACAGTGATGTACATGTTGTACTCAGACCTGACTGTTGCCACTTCCAGTACAGAGCTATCAGTGTAGAGTTTAACTCACCCCTACAAATGCTTACACAAGATATATGTGAGTATGTAGTTTCTTTTCTACTTATATAATTAATTGCCATACAGAAGTAGTTATTGCGCAAACTCGCTTAAACCCGCTAACTACTGCTTAAAAGTGCTTGCTCCCGCTAACCCCCGCGCTAATTTCTTTGAAAGAAAAGAAAATGAGGAGATAGGAAAGTGGTGAAAAAGGGGGCACAAAGAGGGAAAGACAGTAGGGAAACCAGCTCGGGATGTGCAGGACAGGTGTAGGGAAGGTCCACAGCTGCCCATTTCTTTACCAGCAACAGCTGTGCATATACAATAAATTTGGAGTGAAATTTGAAACCTTCCACCCCTGAGAGAGGGGTGAGGACAACAAAGTATGTTGTACTGCCAATTATAATTATCAGTTTACATGTCAAGCAGACGTGTGCGAAATGGGCAGCTATGTATGGGTGTAATTTTTTTGTGGGAACAGATTGCCCTTTTTTTTTTCAGGTGAGAGTGGAATGTGTGTTAGAGGAAGTAGATATATTTGGGGAGGTAGGCTGGGGGAGGTAAACAGACAAGACAAACAAGATGCATACAGGGGCAGAGTATGACACATGGGGTGGGTGAACACAATTGACGGGGACAGATGTTTGGAAATCGCAAGCCCATGAGCCCACAGATGGTAACAGTGGAACTGAGATCCCCACCCATGGGCAGTCACCACTGTCCTTTACAGCCCCGTGGGTGGCTGTGCTGGGGGCTGTGTAGGAGGGGCAGGCTCAATCATGAGTCGCGCCACTCTTGCCTTGAGCTGGCATAGGGGATCAACGTCTGAATGCTGGATCTCCCTATGCATCACAGCCTGGACCCATCTGAGGGTGACAGGTGGCCCTTCTCTGCCCACACTTGCATGGGGGAGACAATCCCCATCCCCTGCAGTGCTTCCACCTGAAGGTGGCACAGGACCAATGGAGAAGGGGAGCCCAGGCTGGGCACTGGGCCTGCTGGTGCCAGGTGCAATCGCCAGCTGAGGAGGGACAGGTGGGTCCGCTGGGACCGGCCTTCCCATACGTTCTGTGATTAGGTGTGTTTAATTACAACATAGACAACAGCATTCCAAATTAGTTGTAACAGCATGCAGTAATATTCCCATTAACCCAACACACCAGGGTTCCAACAGTTGAATAGCAAGCATAACACATGCATATATTGAACAATAGTGGACATTACAACAGCATGCAGGGATGATTGGTGGCAACAGGCCACCAAGATTGTGGTGTTTGAACAGGGCACATGCATCAAAGTAAATGCAGATATTTATAGAACAATAGGACATATGTCTCAACAAATGTTTTGAGATTAGACATACTCATTGAGGTGTGGAATTGCATTGTTTATGCACATACAGTAGGGTGTAAAAAGAAACCTCCATTAACATCTTACAAGTACTTTTAGTCTAGACTACATTCCTATTGACTGCAGGTGTATATCCCTTACATGTATTATTACACTAGGCAACATGCATTAGGTTGTGTAATGGGTTTGGCTAGTTCATTGTATACCTGACCTATATCTGACATACTAACTGTCCAAGATGCAGATGTTACTGCTACATAGTTCATAGGTTCATAGGTTCATACTAGGCTATCTGCCCTAGGGCAGAGTGTTTGTGGCTTTCACTACCCCTTAGGATGAGAATACTATACCCATTAGTTTGCTGTGCCTCTGTCCAGCAGTGATACAGAGATGATTCCCGGGGTAAACCTACGATCTCCCATCCACTCGTCAAGATTTCTCTTGAACAGAGTCAGTGAGGGGCTCTGCCTCACATGGACTGGGATTCTGTTCCATAGTGTAGGGAGTCTCTGGGTGATGAATCTGTCCCTCCAGCACGTCCTATTTATATCCGTGTTGAGGTTTAAGTCTCTTGCTCTCGTGGCTCTGGTGGATTTGGATTTTGATTTTTTGAGGTGGAGCATGTCCATTAATTCTGGGTTGGACATGGCCTTGTATGTCAGGCACAGATCACCTCTGAGCAGATGGTATGCGACTGAATAGAGCTGGAGTTTCTTCAGTCGGTCATCGTATGACATATGTTTGAGCCCCTTTATTCTTTTGGTGAGGAACTTTGGGGTCTTTCCAACTGCTGCAGGTGTCGGGTAAGGTACATTCAATGGGGCGTTGTACTCAATCATTGGTCTGATAAGTGAAGAGTACAGGGGTACAATGACCTCTCCTGATCTGGATGTGAATCCCTTCATGATCAGGTGGGCAATGTAGAAGGTCTTCCTAACCACTTTGGCAATGTGAGTGTCAAAAGAGAGGTTACTGTCAACTTGGGTCCCCAGGTCCCTGATAACTTCTTCCATGTTTAATGGATTACCACCTATGTGGTAATTAGGGGTTACCTTGTTTTTCCCAAAGGGTATGACTATACATTTTTTTGGCATTTAGCTTAAGGCCATGGGTCTGGCACCAGTTATCCATTTCTATGAGACCTTTCTGGAGGATGTCTGTGTCAGATGGAGTGTCAATTATGGTGCCCAGTTTGCAGTCATCTGCAAATTTTGTCAGCCACAATCCCCCTATGTTTGCCTGCACTTCAGAAAAATAAATGCCGAACAAGAGGGGGCCCAGGACTGAGCCCTGTGGGACACCGCCAGACCGGCTTAGAGTCTGACATGGCACCAGCAACTCTAACCCTGTGTGTTCTGTCCTTGAGCCAGTTTGCAGCCCATCTTGTGACATATGGGTTTACATCTAAGCTGGTGAGCTTTTCTATGATGCCCGAGTGGGGTATTGTGTCAAACACTTTTGCTAGGTCAAGGTAGGCTGTGTGAACTGCCTTACCCTCATCAATGGCCTTAGTGACTGTTTTGAAAAAGTCGACCAAGTTTTAGAGGCAGGATCTGCCCTTGACAAAGCCAAATTGGGTAGGATCCAGTGTCTGTAGGTCCCCAATGTCTTTATTTATGAGTTCCATTATGATCCTCTCCATAGCTTTGCAGACAAGGCTCGTCAAGCTTATGGGGCAGTAATTTCCAGGGTCTGTAGAAGCACCGCCTTTGTGGAGTGGGACCACAGTTGCCGTACGCCATTCTTTGGGTACATATCCTGTAGTAAGGCTATGATTAAACAGCAGCCTTATGTGTGGGTTTAGTTCCTCATTGAGTTCGTGTAGCACACAGCCGGGGACACCGTCCGGTCCCATTGATGCTGTGTTTTTTGCTTTAGAGAGAGCAGCTCTCACCTGGGGATCTGAGATGTTTGGGAGGCTAGACTCTGGTGGGATAGATATTTCTCCTTTGGGGGGGGAGGGAGAAATTTGCACTGAACCTGTCTGCCAGTATGTTGGCAATGTCTGTGGGTTCAGTGATTTTTTTATCATTTTTTTTATCATTTTGGACTAATTCTGAGCATATCTGGGAGTTTCCACCCAGGTTTCTAACATAGCTAAAGAAGGCTTTATGATTGTCTTTTGTGTCATTAGAGATTTTTCTCTCAAAGTTGGCCTTGGATGATTTTATGAGTGATCGTAGTTTTTTGCTAGTATTGATCAGAGATGCCTTCCCATTTAGGGATTTTGCTCTGTCATGTAGTAGCTTTCTCCTCTTGTTGTAGAGTTTGTTTATGTCTGGAGTCCACCAGACCGGGCGCCTGCCTTTGGTGGAAAGGGTCTTGATTTTATTAGGGATTGCTTGATCCATACATTCCTGGAGGTGCTCGTAGAAGGCATTTGTAAGGGTTTCAGCAGCGTGGGTTGTGGTTTCCACTGGCTCGGGGCCTTGAAGGATACCACTCCAGTCTTAAGAAGTGTGAAGTTTGCTTTTGAGAAGTTCTTCACTGTGGTCTTTTTTGCTGGGGGTGGGGGCGGGATGTGGATCTCCAGTGAGATTAATTTATGGTCTGATCTCACCAATGAGGGATATACTTCCGGTGTGGAGCATTTTGTCCCCATGTTTGTGATGATCAGGTCTAGTATATTTTCTCCTCTTGTGGGAATGGTGACTAGTTGTTCCATAGCATTTTATTTTATTTTTTTTATTTATTTTATTTTACATTTGTTTACCAGGTTAGTCTGACTGGATACATATCCCTTTTCAGCAGAGAACCGGGGAGAAAAGCTCCACAATTAAATAGAACAAACGATACATAGTCTAAGATCAGAAACATTCAAAATACAGATAGATTGAATACAAGTATATTCTATTAAATTCCACAATTACAATGTTGAGTAGATACCCAAATATTTAGATAGGTTGAGAAGTAAAGAGGTTTGCGCTTTTAAGCACAAGGGAGAAGGCTATATCTACATAGACAAGTCAAATCTATGGTTATAGGAGAGGGCAGTCAAAGAGAAGAGGACGTGTATAGAGAATAAGTTTAAGTGAAACCAGTGAGATTTGGGTGAGGAAGTCCTATAAATAATAAAGAGTGGGTTGTAGGGAGCTATAGGGTTAGTCAGGATTGTCACAAGGGCATAGCCAGTGTGCCTTAAGAAATGACTTGAGACTAGTTTTAAAATGGCTGAGTGAGGTTGTTAGTCTAAGGTTATTGGGAAGGGAATTCCATAGCCTTCCAATAGAATTGGCATAGAGAGCATCACCTCCCAAGTTATTTGATTTCATGGTTTGTACCAGGACACTGTTAGAAGATCGGAGGCAGTTAAGGTTGGAGTAAGGGGTCAGGAGTTTGTTCAGAGAGGGTTTTTTTTCTGGTTCCTTAATTATTTTAAATGCTTCCGTAAGTTGGTTAAATTTAAGAAGATTAGGTAATTCTAACCATTCAAGCTTCTTTAGGTTGAGACAGTGATGAGTACGGTAAGGAGACCCAGTCACAAATTTAGCGATATGGTTGTAAGCAACTGAGAGTTTGTTGAGCTCATTTTTATTGAGGAAGGATAGGACCGGGGAAGCATACAGTAGAGTGGAAAGAAGGTGAGTTCGCGCTATGGTTAATTTGGTATAAGGAGTTAGAAAGTTCTTAATTCTGTACATAGAACCTAGTTTCTTATTAACTGTCTTAATAGTTTGAGTAATGTCAACTTCAAATTTAAGCTTGTGATCAATAGTAACACCTAGTAGTTTAGTGTTGGTGACAGGTTCAATGATGGTGCCATTTATGGATTGAACATGAAAGATCTTATTATTAAAATGAGGTGGGTATTGGCCTGAGGGGATTCCTGCGGTGGGGAAGATTAGAAGTAGCTTAGTTTTTATGGGATTCAGTATGAGTTTCCATTCCGAAAACTATTTTTCCACTGCCGCGAAGCAGTGTTGGGTGGCTATTTGGAGATTATGGAGGGAGACATCAGAACAAATCAGGGTGGAGTCATCTGCATATTGGATGCAGGTGGCTTTGGGGATGACTGAGTGGAGGTCGTTTATGAATACAGAGAAGAGAAGGGGACCAAGTATAGAGCCTTGGGGAACTCCTATGGTATTTGGTAGCAAGAGGGATAGTTTGCTTTGCCACTGGACTGCTTGTTGTCTACCAGAAAGGTAAGCATCAAACCACCGTAGGGCTAGGTTATCAAGGTGAAGGGATTTAAGGGTGTGGAGCAATAGTTGGTGATTGACCATGTCAAAGGCTTTTGACAAGTCAAGAAAGAGAGCTGAAGTTATAAATTTGTTGTTCCGATTGTTATTTACTGAATCCACAAAGGAAAGGAGGGCAGTGGTAGTGCTATGATGGGGGCGAAACCCATGTTGGGTTTTAGAGATTGATTGTCATTTGAGTTTATGAACTCAAGGAACCTTTGGGCTAGGGTGTTGGGGCTTGAGTAATGTTCCCAGTCTATGTTTGGGTAGTTGAAGTCACCCAATATGATGGTGTTTGGAGAGACATTCATACTCTCCAGTGTCTTCAGGAAGGCTGTGTGGATTTCCTGAGTTTGAGAAGGTGGCCTGTAGCATGTTACAAACTGTAGGGCAGTTTTACCTATGGTTAATTGCACCTGGATGGTCTCCGATGCTTCGTGCATTGCCACTAACCTGGAGGTGTGGGTATCCTTTATGAATATGGATACTCCCCCTCCTTTTGTGGTTCGGTCCGGATTTTGGGGCCGAACGCATGATATGAGGTATAACCTGATAGTGCTGGGGTGCTCTCAGGAGCCTTGAACCAGGTTTCAGTCACAGCACAGACATCGATGTTCTCCATACTGAGGAGGGCTTCGAGGGCGTGCATCTTGAGGTTTAGACTTCTGGCATTGAGCAGTATTACCCTTAGTTTTTCTCCATTTTTGTTTTCTAGGGCGGTAGGTTTATCATTTGAGCCTTGCCTAAAAAAGGCACTATGGGAGTGGCAAGAGCCTTTGCCAATATCCGGAAGCCCAGGGGTGACAGGTGCAAGCCATCCCTTGCAAAGCAGCGTGGCTTGTCAAGCATGTCATCCCAGGCAGACAAACATTGGATCCCCTTAGAATGACACCAGTAATTAAGCCAATTATTAAAGCTGATCATTTTGTCTCTGTATTGTGGCATCATTCTTGGTGAGGGTAGGATACTGCTCAGGGTCAGGGTCATACCGGCCTGGGCTACATAATCTGAGAGCTCCTGTATGTCTCTTTTCATGTAGTCCAGGGACGTACGTCTCAGGTCGTTCACACCGGCATGGACAATGACTGAGTCATACTTGTACTTGCTGTGGAGTGACCTGAGTGCTTGTGTTATGTGGCGGATTCTAGCGCCTGACAGGCAGCTTACTGTGATCTTTTCCTTGTTCAGTCTGGTGAGTGGAACATCAGTGTGTCTGACTATGGAGTCACCTATAACAAGTGTGTCTGGCATTGTGTTTGGCCTTAAGGGCTGTGACTGTTTAGCACACTGACTTTGAGAACTATGTGTTGCATGTCTTATGTCTTGAGGTGGCAGTTGCTTGGGTGTCTGCTTTGGAGGCCTCTGTAGTTTTGGTAGATTTTTGATCAGTGCCTCCGAGTATGTCTTTGTGTGTTTATGTGTTTGTTTTGCAGTTGTGATAGTTCTATGTGAAACTGGGTTTGTGGTGTGCGTGGTTTCCTTCTCCTCCTGTCTGGTCTTGCCAGTCCTGAGTTGAGAGAGCTCAGCCTCCAGTTTGGCTATATAGTTGCATCTCTCACATGTATTTGTGTTTTGTGGGAGAAGGAGTGGGTTGTCCGTGTACATGAGGCAATTGTAACATTGCCTCAAGATGCCCAGATTCACCAGCTGAACAGGAGAGGACACTAGCAACTGACCCTTCGACATGCTAGAAAAAGTGAAAAAGTTTGCTGTGTAACTGAGTCAGAAGGGACCTATAGGGAAATGGGTACTCAAGGGGATTCTAGGCTAATGTAGTACTTTGTTATATATTTTATTTATATTTATATATCTACATATCTGGTTGTGTTCACGTGACATTTTCAGTTAAATTTCTACAGAACCCTACATTTCATGTAGCACACTCACATTTCTGGGGAACACATTAACAAGCTACTCATGTGGTAGATTTACCTATGCATGCCAGCCATTAACCAACTGTTGAGGACTGTATATATGCTTCACAGCTACTGGCACTTCCTTCCTCCACTTTATATGGGACTGCCCAACTGTGGGTTGACAGCACTTAATACAACAGTACTATTTATATAATGCAAGGGTACAACAACATTTCAAAGTAAGTGACACAGACACACTCCAAGTATTAGACATTTATTAATTACATTACACACTTTTCTACAGGATCTCTCCTTTATTTGATATTACAGTGCATACAGAAGACATATTCAAGACATATTATACCTTTATTAATAGGTTACAACACTCTTTTTCAGGCTCGCTCACTTATTTTATATGACAGTGAATGCAGAGATATTATTCTGGACTTATTTTACCTTTATTAATGGGTTACTACACTCTTTTTCTGGCTCTCTGACTTATTTTATATAACAGTACATGCAGAGGAATTATTCAGGGCATTTTATGGCTGTATTATTGGGTTACAACATGTTTTTTCAGGCTCACTCACCTATTTTATATAACAATACATGCAGAATAATTACCAACCTGCCTGGTGGCGCAGCCTTAGCAGCCTATCTGCATAGGCTTGCTGATTCACAGCACGGACACCTGCAGTTGTGAAGTAAATGAAGGGATATTGAGACATACCTATCCATTATATAGACTAGATTAGCATGTCTTACATACTTCATTCCATGGCTACCTATTCAGTAGTGGGGCATCTTGCATCCCACGGGCCTCCTGTATCTATCAGTTCAGTAGGTCCTGCTTCCATCTCTTCAGGTCTGCATGGTGGTGACGGACCTGCTCATCAGTCCGAGAGATGCCTGTGGCACTGGTGAGATCATGAGCTAACTGGTTCCAAGCCTCTGCTTTGTACTCCATCCCTTGGAACTGGCCCTGCAGGAGTCTTGACTCATGACGGTGGACAAGGAGCCAAACCATGTAGTTTGACTCCTCGATGCCCCAGCATTGTGCTCGAAAGCATGTACCCTCTCCAGCACCAGCCATTCTGACTGCAGATGGGAGCTACAATCAGTTATGGTGAGGATTCCCGCCTATGGAGCTTAAATATGCTGCATTTCCCACACTTTTTTGTGATTGGCCATTTTTGAAAATTCTCGGCTGACTGCAGACCTGCTTAGTAATGGTTAATCTACCATTTATAAGTATATGTATGTTAACAGTGGCTGTTTATCCTAAGCTGTCATGGCTTAGTGGTTTAGCACTTTGATTATGGTGCACAGTGTCCTGGGTTCGAACCTTGTCATTGCTTTTTATTTTACTACTGTCCAGACAGGCTAGGGGGTGTGGCTGTGTTTAGGCAACTTTGCTCTACGTTGCTCCACGTTGCTGGTTAGCACGATGTGCACCTCTGCACAAACCTATTGCGCTGTGTAAAGCGCTACTTAGTTATGGGAAACTATATTGCGCTGAGTAAAGCGCTGCTTAACTACAGGCAACTATATTGCGCTGGGTAAAGCGCTGCTTAACTATGGGCAACTATATTGCACTGGGTAAAATGTTGCTTAACTATGGGCAACTATATTCCGCTGGGTAAAGCGTTGCTTAACTACGGGCAACTATATTGCGCTGGGTAAAGCGTTGCTTAATTACGGGCAATTATATGTCAAGATCCTTCTTATATTTATATATATATATATATATATATATATATATATATATATATATATATATATATATATATATACATTTTGTTCACTGATACATAGGCCATTTCAATGCTTTTTAGTAAAATTTTATTCATATATGTCAGGAATTATTTCATATACTAATTTAAAACAAAATAGAAAGAGGATTGGTGGGACTTGAACCGTGAATACCTCCTCTTTGTGCGAAGGCTCTACCACTACACTATTGCTATTTGGCTTAATTTGCATAAACATTTCTTATTATGCTCTTCAATGTCGAAATTGCTAACTGCAGCTAAGCAATGGGCACACCCGCGCAAACACGCGCAAATACGGGCAGCTATATAGGGAATTATAAAAAAAATTAAAGGTTTTAAATTTTATAACTGTACTGGGGTTTTACAATGTGAGGGAGTGTAGTGTTGGGTATGTAGACATTTGAGCAGACTCACTCATGTGTGTTGACATTTCACAATTCAGACACTTGCAGGGACGTGCCCCCAGCCTTTCTGCACGGTCCGTGTTAGACTTGGAGTGGAGTCAGCGTGCCCTCGTGAATATGCATGGCACGCTGATATCATACCGTTCAACTGCAGTTTCTGAGTAAGACTTATTTAGTCTTACACGGAGGATTCGTGAATCCTGGGGTATGTATAATAAAATAAATGAAGATAATATGAATTCAATAATCTAATAATTATAGGAAGAAAAACAAATCACAAAGACAAAGTTGTACAAGAAAACTGACCAAAAGTCATCTAAATGTGGCAACTCCTAAGGAGAAACAACAGATCCCTTTTTTTGCAGTACTAGTGCTGGACCTAAGAAGTGAAACAATAAGGTTACCTATTGTGATAATAAGTAGTTTGTAGATACAGTGCCAATTCCAGTGAGGAGTTTCCACACATTCTTAATAATCAGACTGTTGCTTCCACAAGAGAAGGAAAGGTGAGTTTAACTGTGACAGTGATGGCATCACTTTTTGACTTTCTGGGCACGTCTGTAGCATATGGACATCGTGAGCTACTGAACATCTCCAGCACTTATGATTACTTTGTACTGGCCTTGAATATAAATTGGGAAGAAGTTTCCAAAAATGGTCCATCTTAATCTCATTGAGGATCCGCACAAGTGGGAGTTTCAGATCACTGCTCCTCCTGTATTTTTTGAGACAATATTCTGTGCTAAGAATAATTGCCACATGCTGTTGTCACTTTTGTTCTTATCCACAGCTTTGTTGTCATGCATGCCTAGAGCACTGTAAAGCTGGGAAAGGGTTTTGTATTTAGAGGAGATAAATCTTGCTGGGGCCTTTATCATAGATGCTACTAATGCACTTTAAATTTAATTGTACCTCATACATAAGTTGAACATACTGTCACCATCTGATATGTCCTACCATATGAATGTTGCTGTATTCATTGAAGGACAGGTACTTTTATACTATATAATAATCAAAATCCCCAAATATATTTGTCTAGTTATCCAAGAGCACCTAAGAAAGTTTGTCCTTCAGACTGGAGTAAGGGTTTGTCCCAAATTCTGTAGCAGATTGTGAGTCCCTTGTGTAGTTAGCTGAATTCATAGATTTAGTAACTCATTCTTCATGAACTCTAGGGTCCCAAACCTTTGTATGTTCCACTAGGTAAGTAGTTAAGCTCTGTAAATGTATTAATGCTGGTTCTGATGAAGGTCTATGGTGGTTAGGGGGACATCTTGAGTAAATAAAGGTATAGTGTATCTTCTGCATGGGTGTAATGTTTAAGGTCAGGGGTGCACAAACTCCTAATGGTCACTGCTACTATATGTTTATTAATTTCAGTTTGATAACCAGAAAAGTGGAATCATTGCCAGACCTTTTCTGCCATAAACCAGGGCAACACAGTGCAAGACGCAAACAGAAAATGATATACAGACTGAAGAATACAAAGAGTTATATATAGTACAGTAGCAAAGTAGAGACAATTCATTTGTATGTAATTTACAATTGTAAATGCAGGTGATATTATTGCTTACAGTATGTAAAATTAAGGTAGGCTTTTATTAAAAGTATGTCCTTGCAAGAAAGATATGACTACAGCATGAGCTCGTTCTTTCTGGACACATTTGAGGATGATCTTCCTAGATAAATTTGAATATGAGCAATTACATTTTATTTAGCAAATTGTGAGCTTGAGGACAGGATGTTTTCAGCATAAAACACATATTATAGAGCTAAGTAAACAGTGCAGTAAATACATAGCTACAACAGGTTACAATGTTGATCAATTAGTTTGCACAAAGCTACTAGCAGCTGGAATACTAGGAAGGGGTTAGTTCATCCACAGTCCAAACAAGCACATTTATATTCTCCCCTTGGGTGTTCTAAGAGACTAACACTGAAAACTAGTATGCTTAAATTTTTGTAATAAAATAGTGCATTACATTTCAACCTGTGTGTGATAACATAAAGAATAGTTTCTTAGCCTAAGTATTGTCAAAATGTAGTTTAAATGTAAAAGTATTTTACATTTGTTTACCAAGTGCGTGAGGGATTAGAGAGCATTAGTACCAAAGAAGAAAATTATACAATTTTCATAAAACCAAACTTAAAAATGAACAATTTTCTTTAATCACAACTGTAAATACAATAATTTGTGTGCATTAAGTATGGTATTTGCATTATAGCTGCACTGATATTTACATTCCATAACAAATGTTCTTAATAGTTTAAAAAGAGGGCATTATAACATGTGACTTATACAAATGACAACACTGATCATGGCTAGGTAATGAGACTAAGTCACTTTTGTAGTGGAGTTGCTCTGTCACCTAAATTTGATTGCAGTTTGAGGAATGTTTGTATCTGAGGTGGAATCAAGTGTTAAAACTGGGAGGCAGTACTCCTGTCTGCGCATTAACATCCGGAGACCTATGGCTCTTTTTGCTACTGTTTGAAGGGCCTCAGCATATTTGTAGACAAATCTGAGCTGACTTGTATGTATAATTTATTTGTTATCTGATGTGGGAAATGAGTGGTAGCTGCAAGTCTAACAGAAAACCCCAGTGCCATGGCTGAGTTACTAAGGGTGTGCTAATATCTAGTGGTTCTCCTTCTGGTTTGGTAAGGCTTGTGGAAAGTCTTTCTTGACTGCCAGATGCGTGACAGATTTATTCATGTTAAGTAATCCTTTCCTTTTAGGTAGATCTAGAAATAAGTAAATTCATTTTGGACTTTGGCTAGAGGCTAAATAGCAGAAGTGTGAAAATTAAGAATAATGTCATCAACATAGAGTGTACAGTTGATAAAGGAAAGGTCAGAGAGAAGGTTAAGATGATTATTGAGAAAAGAAGGGTTACCAGCACTGATTCCTAATATACTCCAATACTAATAGTACCACTATCAGAGGCAGTACCTTCTGAAATAACCATGAAGTTTCTCCTTGATAGATAGGAAGAAAATCACCATTGTACTGAATCCCCAAGAATGTACATTGAAGGGTAGCTAAAGTTAATGTTTTCAGAGCTCAATTGATGTCAAAGACAATTGCAACTTAATTTGTCCTCTTTCCAAGGATTAATGTATATGACTTCTAATTGAATAAATTCTTATTAATATATTTGTATCTAGTTCTGAAATCATGCTGTTTATTGGAGCAGTCATACTTTGATACACAATCATTGAGGTGATTAAAAGTATTTTCCAGGAGTTTTACTGGTGGGCAAGAGTATAGCTATAGTTCTAAAGTCAGTGGAAGAACTGGGCTGTTTGGTCTTTGATACTAGCTTACTAATAGCAAGCATACAGTGGCAGGAATAACTCCTGGGGTAAGTGTGAGGGTATGTGTGTGAGATAGGGATTTAGCTATTGAAATTTTAATAAATTTAGAATGGACTTAGAATTTTGGGATCTTTTTAAAACACAGTTATTAAATTATAACTTAAGATACACATACATTAATAGAAAAGAAAAACATACTAACAGTTTTTCATTTACAGTCATGTAGTACATATGTGTTCCTTCTTTACAGCTCTTTTAATCCAACATTATTTACATTGTTCAATTTCAGCCTTTCCTTAAACCTCACTCCTCCTCCTTAACATTATTTTGCAAGAACTGTTTTCACAAATTCCATGTATTTCTATGTATTTTTCTCCCTCTCTTTTCTAAAGATTGCATTTCCCTTTTTTGTCTCTACTGCATTATTCAATACTTAAAAACAGTTTAGATTTTGATTTCCATTTTCTAGTAATTGCTTTTTTGTTAGCCAATAGAATTAAACTAATAAGACTGATATGTATATGCATTTCAGAAAATGTGCCCCAGCTCAAAATAATTATTTCTTTAGTTACAGATTTTTTTGATTCCCCAGTATTTCTAACAGAGTAATCTGTATTGAATTTTTAAAATCTGCCAGCTTTCTACCCTCCCAAAACACGTTCAGAGTTAGCTATTCCTTGCTGATCATACCTCAAACATTTGCTATCTGCCTAAGAAAAAATATTTGAAGTATGTATAGGATATGCAAATGCCAAAGCAAATACTTTGAGCAGTAATCCTAAACATTCTGAATTTTGTTGCATCCTTGGGACCCATACATATATCCTCCCATTGTTCCCTTGAAAATTAATTTTCCAGTCTCTGTTCCCAATCTTTTTGAACCACCTCGGATTTATCCTTATAGTTATCCAGCAAAATGTTATTTGCCCTACTAATTACACCCCCTACCTTCACAGCAGTATCTGTTCTAGATTTAACTAAAAACCTACTAATCTTTATCCCTTTCTCTTTGCCTGTACTCTGATATCACTCCTTGCTAGGAAAGGCATTCTCTAACCTGCAGTCCAAAATTCTTCTTAGTCTCTTTGCCTCATCCTACTGTATTGCCTTTCCCTCACTGGTAATTTGCTCCCAATAGCTTGTTTCCTTTGCCAGTTTTCTCCAGTGAGTTCCAAGCCCTCTTGCCTATTTTCTGTACCTCTACTTACAGTCATCCCGATTAAAAAAAATGAATTTCTCCATTCCCATGTTGCCTTTTTTCTTAGAATACTTTCTGCAACTTTATGAGTATAATTCTGTATATTCTATATAGTCAAGGATCTGCATCCAAAATCCCACTCTCTTTTTTTCTTGAACACCGCACTCCCATTTTGTCATCATCCCTTTCCACTTTGAATTATAACCTTCTGCTTATGTTATGTATATGAGCCTTATTTCCTTAGCTCTAAAATATCCCTTTAAATCAGGTAATCCTAAAGCACCTTGCTTTGTTGGGAGAATTAGCCTATCCTGCCACTTAACTCTTGCCCTCTTCCTCTCCCAAATAAATTCTTTCAATTCTTTATTAATTATTGCCCACAATTTCTCCCCTGGGTGATAAAAATTTGCCTGACCTGTGTATAAAACTAAACAGCCTAAACACATTTTCACTGCTTGTATCTTGCTATCCATATCCCTAAAACAGAGCTTTCACTTTCTCAGTTTTTGTGTTATCTTTTGTTTAGTCTCTTCCCACATATCTTTAGCTGTCATAACAGAATAATTTTAATCCATACTCCTCACTACTTTATAAATATCGATATCACTGAACAAATTCATGTGTAGCTACGTAGTTTGCAGCTATTGCCTTTCTTTTATCTTCATTAATTATATACCCTGAAAAGAGCTGAAACTGCCTCAAAATGTTCCACAAAACCAAACTGTTCTTTTTTGAAATTATTGAAGTACAAAATAATATCATCTGCAAATAAAATCAACTTTTCTTGATTACCATATCAATTATGTGCTTGAAATTCTGAATCTCTTATTTTCTTTGCCATTGACTCTAAAGATAAAGCAAATAAATGGGGTAGAGGACATCCTGGCCTAGTCCCTCTGTTCAAACACAACTTATTTTAGAGGAACCCTCCCACTTTAATTCTTGCCTCTGATCCTTCATATATCCTTATAATTAATCTTAATCAAATGCTTCCATTGCCCGACTCATAAAATCCCAGCTTACTCTGTTGAATGCTTTCACTGCATTAAGACCCACCAGCAACAACAGTATTGTCTTACATTCAGTGTCCCCCTAGATCATTGTTGTTCTATTAATGTTGTCAGTTGTTTGCCTCTCCTCCACAAAACCACATTGATCTATATCTATTAAATTTTAGCAACATCTTTGCTATTCCTTTAAACACTTTATCATCATATTTTAAAATTGAAATGGCCTATATGAAGCTGGGTCTGATGGGTCTTTACCCTCTTTGGTTAATATAGCTATTGCAGCTTTCTTCCAAGATGCTGGTGTTTCCCTTCCTTTTAAAACACTATTACAAAACATTCCAGGTTTATTATACCTTTCTTCGCTCCTAACTTCCAAACATCCACAGGAATACTATTCGTTCCTTGAGACTTCCCTGCCGCTTGATTTATATCCTCATTTTTATATCATCTCCTCCAGTCTTAACTATTACTTGTTGAACCTCATCTTTCTTTAACTGTTAATGGTCCATGATCTGAAATAGTTATTGGATATCTGTCAAAGTTTTCAGTTAAATGCACATGCTCCTGTGAAATATAAATTCTGTTCCATCTAGTTCAGCTATTGTATCTTGAGGAATAATTTATAAATTCTGTGCGAGTTCCTTCTGCTGAGTATACTGCTTCTATACCAAATACTTTCATACATTTATTCAGAAAGCTAACCTCTTTGTTATATTTTCACTTCTGGGTCCCCTGATACATCCTCATTTCAGTTAAATGCACATGCTCCTGTGAAATATAAATTCTGTTCCATCTAGTTCAGCTATTGTATCTTGAGGAATAATTTATAAATTCTGTGCGAGTTCCTTCTGCTGAGTATACTGCTTCTATACCAAATACTTTCATACATTTATTCAGAAAGCTAACCTCTTTGTTATATTTTCACTTCTGGGTCCCCTGATACATCCTCATTATTGCAAATTAAGTTTTAGTCACCACCTATAGGTAATATTTCCTGCTGAAAGCTGATTATTTCTCCCAAATATTTTAGTCTCCATAATAGCATTTTTGGTGGAATGCAAATACATGTCAGTGTAAACCTATTGCCTTGCCAATAGTCCCTTACTACCACAAACATACTATTACTATTTATTTTTGTCTTCTATCAGTATTGGAACCCCTCTACAATCAATATTATTAGTCTTTTTTTTTTTGCTTTTTGCTTTAATGAAAACCCGCAAACAAACAAAAATGATAAATACATTTTGAGAATAACTTCATTACCTGTTATTATGGTATATTTAGAAAAACGTGGGGGCTGCCCAGGTTTTTACATAGGCAAAACTGAGGGGGCATTCAAAAATAGAATTAAGAACAATTAAAGAAACTAGTGCCTTATACCAACACTCATGTGAGTGTATCAAATTTGGGGGCATCAAGTTTGGTATCTTGGATGTAGTGAAAAAGAACCCAAGAAGAGATGATTGAAAATTAACATTAATAAAAAAGGAGTTGATATGGCAACTTAGGTTAAAAGCCACCTCCCCTCTGGTCTGAATGAATATGTATCGGATCTGTTAAACCCATTTTAAGGGAAAGGGCAGCTATTATAGGATGATGGAGACTTAAATAATATGTTTTGGTTCTGTAATTCTTGGTATTATATGCATAAATGACAAATGTATTTACTATTTTAACTTTTTGAATTTGTGGAAAAAGTTATGACACAAGTTGGAAAACATTTTTTATTAACACTTTATAATATGAAAGGCTATTTTATATAACATGTACTGCAAGGGGTTAATTAAGGAGGGTATTTAAGGAAGTGATGTGGAAGACATTATTTGTTTGATGAAGTCTCTGTGGTGAGACCAAAGCGCTCATGTTATTTTACTGGCTTTTTATATTTTAATAAATTCTTGAAGCTGTTTAGTTGCGACTGGAGTCTTTTCAACATTTATTTCTTTTCAGTCAAGTTATTTCACTTTGGATATATTTTTTTTGGTTTGCTGCTGTTTGGAGGGTTCTGTGGCTGTGACTTTTACTGCTTCTTTTGTGCCATGGCTGAAACAATATATTAGGAATGTGGTTCTGAGAATGACCTTGAGGCCAACGGTACATGTTCCTTACAAGAATTTAAGAAACTTAAAAATGAAGTGAATTCACTCAAAGGGGAGCTCACTCGCTTAATAGATTTACTAAGTCAAAAAGAATGTAATGTGGCTTCCAACACTGGAGGTGGCGCTAGTGGATCTCCAGTTTTGGCAGGAAGTGGTTTCCACACTTCTTCTCTACTCGCGGCAGTTGGGAACAGAGCTACTAGTGTGCTTGACTGAGAAACAATGGAAATTCAACTAGTGAATCCTGCAGTAAAGGAAGGAGTAAGCAGGGGTGTAAAAGAAGGATGTAATGGTGTTCAAATGAATAACATTAACAAAATCAGCCAAAAATGCGAACTGTTAACTCTAAACAAAGTACTGCAGCATTTACTGTTGAAATAGCACCTATTAGGGGAAACGCAATGCGGGTGTAGCAGTGGAGGGGACTGAAGCTGTTTTAAAGACGTTATGGGCTATTCCTTTCATTTTACTGACATTAATGTGAACAGTGAACATGGTGAAGCTGTTGTAGTTAACAAAGAATGTTTAACTTTGAAAGCAATGATTTTTAAACTTAAAAAGGTGTTGTTTAAATACAAAAGTTTGCAAATTGATGAAAGTTCTATCAAGGAATGTTTGAAAATGAAAATTGTTCCACAAGGGTTAAGATATTTTAATTATCTTTTGGGGATTGTGTACAATACTGACATTATTAGGGAGTTTGGTGGTTTCTTTGACAGATGTGGATTTGAGTTAATGAAAATGATTCTTAAATTTAATGAAAATATGATTAACCAGCTGAAAGAAGAGGTGGATATACTTAACAGTGATATATTGAAAGATTTATTGTTCCCTGAATATGAACAGTTGTATCATCGTATTTTAACTAATGTAGAGAAAAAAAAATGTCACAATATATTCCTTAGGAAGCAAAAGAAAATGGCAAGGGAGAGGTTGCAATATGATGAGGGACGAGCATACCCTGGTCCCAAACCATTGGGACACACTAAACAGGGAGAAGGGAGGGAGAGAGGGAGGGATGTGGGTTTCCACATTCCCTGTCACCCCATAGATATGAATCCAACTACTTACAAAATAAAAGGGGAAGGCTGGATGAACTTGACTCATTTTCTGCCCCTAATATGGATTTTTGTTTTCCACTGAGATGTTCCGAGAGGTTAGCAAACAAGATGAGGTCCAACTTGGACTCAAGACAGGGGTACCTAGCCGAGGGATATAAGGAACTCCAAGCAGGGGTGAGGAGGAAGAGGAATGCATAAAATATGACAGGAATGGTATAGTTGGGCAATTTAGGGATTTTAAGATTTATAACTAGACTGACAGAGAGTTAGCCAAAGAACATTCTACTTTGTTTTTGAAAGGGCTAAAATTTGTACCCAGTTTCAAGGCTGATGTAGCACAAACTCTTCTTGACCATAAACTATTTTAAGGAAAGTTAATTTGAGCATATTCTTTAAGGAAAATGAGGTTATGAATAATTTAAGAAGCAGTGTTAGTGAGCTTAAAAGAAACAGCACTTTCAACCCACCCCTCTACCCAATTTTAAAGGTATTTGAAAAACGTGTAACTGAGGACATTTACAAACAGGTTTCAAACCATCCTAGCCCCTCTTATAATATTACTAAAGAGGAAAATAAAACACTTCAACTTTTATGGAAAGACACTGGGGTAAGAGTTATGAAGCCTGATAAGGGGGGGGGGGGGGTATGAGACTGAAGCTTACAACAATGCCATGACCAACCTTTTAACTAGTAATGAGACTTATACCCCGGTTTCAAGGCATGAGATATCTATTGCTTACCAGAGAATTGATTCATACTTAGAAGAGTATATAATAGATGGTAGGATTAGTGTGGCTACTTAAAATTTTTGGCACAGGTTAACCCTATTATACCTAACTTTTCAGAATACCAAAAATTCACAAATCAGTTGAAAATCCACCATTTAGGCTATAGTTTTGGTTTGTAGTTCTAAAACCCACTCACTAGCAGTATACGTAGACCATAATGTGAAGAAAATAGTTTTTAATACCCCACACCTAATATGATATTCATCAGATTTCATGAGTAGATTAAATCTTCCGTTTGGAAGGAAGGTCTGATTTTTTGAAAATTGATGTAAAAGATTTGTTTTCAGTTATCCCCAAGAATGAGGGAGTAAAATTTTTCCATGAATCCCTTACTTTTCAACCCATACTGTTAGACAAACTGGTTAACTTATTAGTTGAATTAATGGAACCTGTTCTGGACAACAACTACATTCACTTCCAGGGTGAATATTTTCAGCAAGTCACTGGAATAGCGATGGGGGCAGCACGTGCCCCTACTTATGCAAATCTTGTCATGTTGGGATGGGAAAGGCAATATGTCCTTAACAGTACCTTTTCAAATTTCCTTCACTTATATGTGAGGTATTTGGACGACATCTTTATTTTGTGGGATGGTGACCCCAAGGGAATACGTAGATTTCTGGAGTACCTAAATGGTAGCACCACTTATTTTAATCTCTTCAATAGAATGCCCACACGGAGTAAACACTACAACCAAAAAAGCCACACACGTAAATATGAAACAAAACAGATATGGTAGAAGCGATACACAGTAGATCCACCAAAAGTTCATTTAACGTCCCCAAAACTTCAATAGTCCAAATATACAGTATAGCTATGAACAATACTGTGACAAAACGACTCGTTCAGTACAAGGACGGTTTATTTAAAGAAAATGAACAAATGCAGGTTAGCGCTTTCACCATACGGCTTCTTCAGACTTTTTGAAATTCAAAAGCTCATCCAATTTATATCAAATCTATGGCGGGAAAAACTTCCTCTATTAAAGTGCCAACTCAGAAAAAAGACATATAAACACATATAAACAGTATCTCTAATACATTCATTCATAAATACATACTCTTATACACATATATATATATATATATATATATATATATATATATACTTAAAACCTATCACCATAGCCTATCTATATACATATCAAGATATACAGTAATATAGAATAAAATAAAATAAAATGACAAATAAAAATATTAGTCATATATAAAAATATTTGATGTAGCTTGTCTAGAATAGTAAATATGCATAACTAAACAAGAACTACAACTAATAACTTACTAAAAAAGTATCCATTCAAGATGAGAGCATATAATACTATACATTAATATAAAATAAAATAAAATAAAATATTACTGTACATATATTAATGTGGTCTTAAGATATTCTCAGCCTCCTGGATTTAAGAAAAGGTTTGATCGGGACTCTACCATTAAGACCTGGATCTAAATCAGACCTCAGTCTCATGATCCATATACTTTCTCTGGTCTCGGTATATGTCCTGATATCACCCCCTCTAGGTCCTGCATAAACTTTCTCGACTATCCTGTACCTAAAAGTATGATTTTCTCCATTCTCTGCCACATGCTTAGCTAAAGCATTAACTTTGGAGGCAATCCTAATATTATACATGTGTTCACGCATCCTGTCCCTTAGACATCTGTTAGTTTTCCCTATATAAAACATATTACAGGTGTCACAACAAGCTAAATAAACAATATTTGTGGACATACAATCCCCTCTAACTCTAAACGTATAGGACCTCTTATTACTGGGATGTATAAAAGTGGGGTTAGAATCAATCAGATGGCAAAAATTACAACGGCCACATGACAATGTGCCATAGGGCGACTCTATCTCACTTTCTAATGTCCCAGGAGGGTAACATAAAAGCCTCTTAAGGTTCCTTTTATTCTTATAAATAAACTTCGGGGCTGAGCCCACAATTCCCTTAACTCCTGGATCTACAGACAAAATATCCCAATGAATTCTTATAGCATCCTTAATTCTACCTACATCTTTGGTATAAAAGATGGGACATACTACTCTATCATGTTGAACTCTTCTTGGGTCTAATCCCTGTGTAGAATTGTTAATATTCTCTATATTATTAGAGAAGTATGGGGCGCTACCCCATGTCTGAATGTATCTGCATCCGCCATTCCATTATCTATGTCACTAACACTATAACCACATTCCAGAAATCTCTTGCATAGATCATCCAACTCATTATTAAATCCTGAGTCAGTGGGATTGTACCTGGACATCCTCGTTGCCTGCCCCCTAACAATATTTCTATAGATGTATCCAGGGTGCATACTATGACGGTGTAATAATACATTTTTATGACATGGTTTTCTATAAAACCCTGTATTTATCAGGCCATTATCCAATTTTTCAACATAAACATCTAGAAATGGTATCTTGTCCATAGAATATTCAAAACTAAATTTGAGATATCCAGTTAAAGAGTTCATTTCTTCAACAAATGATTCCAGTTTATCCAACGACCCTTTCCACAATAAAAAGAGGTCATCTACAAAACATCTATAGAAAGACACTGATCTCAAAAAACTAGGCATCTTGAACATAAACTTATTCTCCCATGTCTTTGATCCTCCAAGAAAAAATATTCTGAAGACAGCTGATTACAGCAGCTTGAATGACATTTGCTTTTCTTCTGCCTGGTGTACTTCGAATGATCATTTTCCACAAACCCACTTGGTCTCTCCAATTTTTCATACTTTTTCTTTCTGCACAGCTTTTTCATGATCATCTCTTTCTGCTGGCATTATTGCCTGCTTACTAATATAGGTCTTGGCTGCTTTTTCATAGCTAGATTTGGATCATACACTTGATATGCCCATTTAAATAACAAATCTTGCTATGGAACACCAGTCCAGTTGCTTATTTGTGCTTTCATTAAAATAATGAGTCTGTTCCTTCCAGTTTCTTTGGTACCACATAAAATCTCAAGTCTTCTCTGCACACTTTATCTCCTAATTCTATTTTTTTTGAAACAGCTCTTGTTTTCTTCATTTCACCCTCCGTGTTTTGCAGTTTTATCAGTTCATCTGAATAGTTTTTTTTAAAGCATCTTCTATTTTTCAGCCTTTTATTTCATTTGATATATTCCTTCAGTGGTTCATGTTGCTTAATCACCTCTGAGTATATTTCATTTATGTTTAAATCTAAATTACTGGAGGCCATCTCGTGTATCAAAGCTATTGAATGAACTGCTTTTTGCTGAACACCTGCAGGTTTCTTCCCAGCCAATGTTTTCTCTCCAACTTTTCTGGTTGATTTTCATTCATTTTCTCTAAATTCCTTCTTTGTTGGCATCCATACAAAGTACTTACTAGCCAGAAACTAAATTATACCCGAAAATGACAAATTCACTGGCTCCCTTTTCTCATATTCTGTCTTCCCACTGGAAGACCTGAAAATAAACTGTTGATCAGTGTGCAGCCATCAATGGCAGTGATTTTGGTTGTAGTTCACAGTTTTAAGTTTCTGGATGCAATTTTTATAATTATTTAGAGAATCGGTTTTCCATTCATGTCATGTTTATTCTGTTTGCTTGAACATTCATTTATTTATTTATTTAACATTTGTTGACCGGGAAAGTCTGACTAGGACAGAGCCTATTTTCAGCCTAGGCCTGGGGAGAAACACTCCAGATTTATGTCTTTGTAATGTGGGAGGAAACCAGAGCACCCAGAGGAAACCCTTACAAATGTAGGGAGGATATGTATACTCCACAAAGAAGGCACTCCAGCTGAGATTTGAACCAGAGAACCTCTTTCTATGAGGCAACAATGTTAACCACCCTTGTTTAATTTCTTTAGTTATTCATGGACAAGCAGAGCCCTTGAAAAGTCAGAGTTTTAGGAGAAATAACCTGTCTTGAATGGATTCCAGTAAGTTATAAATGGTATTGTGGGCAACCTAGGCTTAGGATGATTTGTAGGTTTTAAAAGACCAGGATGAAATTTCTGGACAGTGGTCACTGTTATCGTTATATCCAACAGTGAGTCAGAATCAGTTGTGGACTTGTTGTAGTGGATGCTTTACAATCTAAAATAAGTTGTTTAAGAAATGTTTTTATTTCCTATGGACTAGCCAATTTAGATTCAGATTCCCTTGAATTTAAGATATATATATATATATATATATATACACACACACACACACACACACACACACACACACATATATATATATATATATATATACATACACATGTGTGTGTGTGTGTGTGTGTGTATGTGTATATGTGCCATTTAATTGAATAAGTGTTTGTAGTGGTCAAACAATGCAAAGTAGCTAGTGTATATGTAACAGAGCAAGATTGTCTGAGCATGTCCTATCATGATCTCTGTCATTAGCAAGTCTGGATCTGAGTCTATATTTCTCCTATTTCTTTTTATGAGGATGTTATTATTTATAAGTAGAACACCACTACCTGGTCCTATGCATGGTTAGCTGTTGGAGAAGCTGCAATATTCTTGCAGAAATATAAAGAAGCAGTGCTTGTTTTGTGGAAGGTATCAGTGATGGTGAGGAATGCAAGAAGGCCTTCAAGTGCTAACCCCTTCTTATTCATGCTACCCTTACTGAGAGCTGCCATTGCTTTGTGAAGCAGGGATTTGGTTATTAGTTGTAATGATAGGTGATACAGTATTTAACTCAGTGTCACAGACTTTAGCAATAATACTAAAAGGAACATAGTAGGTATTGTTTTCTTGAAGTCTTTGTTTTGGAAATAGGGAAATTTTTATTTGTAATTGTTCAGAAGAGGTACAGATGGTATTCTTTATATTGTCTTATCACCAAAATGGTAGTGAGATTTAGAAATATTCTGTGCATGTGTATTCAAATTCTATTTTATTGAGCGCGGTATTGAAAATGTAGAAGGAAGAGCATTAAGTGTTCTGTGATGTATATGATAATGATGACAAAATATAGTGGATAAGTTAATTTAACTGTTTGCAAAACACTGCCTTAGAAGATATTTATTATTTATTTATTTATTTGCATTTGTTTACTGGGATGGTCCAGCTGGGCCAGAAGTGTCCATTTTCAGTGGAGTCTTAGGGAGAAAAGCTCCACATATAAGACATTTCATATACAATACAGAATTTACATTAATAAAGACATTTAGTACATATTATTGGCAGCTTATACAATTGGTGAAAAAAAACAGTACATAAATAATCATTCTCAAATCAAAGATATTATATAAGCAATACAGAGTATATACATGAGAACATTCTCTGATTATGTAGCCCAGGCAGGTATGACCCTGACCTTGAGCAGTATCCTACCTTCACCTAGAATGATGCCACAATACAGTGATAAGATGATCAGCTTTAATAATTGGCTTAAATTTTGGTGTCATTCAAAGGGGATCCAATGTCTGTCTGCCTGGGATGACATGCTGGACAAGCCACGCTGCTTCGCAAGGGACGGCTTGCACCTGTCACCCCTGGGCTTCCGGATATTGGCAAAGGCTCTTGCCACCCCCGTAGTGCCTTTTTTAGGCAAGGCTCAAATTCTAAACCTACCACCCTAGAACACCAAAGGAAAAAACTAAGGGTAATGCTGCTCAATGCCAGAAGTCTCAATCTCAAGATGCACGCACTCGAGGCCCTTCTCAGTATGGAGAACATCAATGTCTGTGCTGTGACAGAAACCTGGTTCAAGGCTCCTGAGAGCACCCCAGCACTATCAGGTTTCACCTCATATCATGCGTTCTGGCCCCAAAATCCGGACAACACCAAGAAAGGAGGGGGGGTGTCCATATTCATAAAGGACACACACACCTCAAGGTTGGTGGCAACGCACGATGCATCGGAGACCATCCAGGTGCAATTAACCATAGGCAAGACTGCTCTGCAATTTGTAGCATGTTACAGGCCACCCTCTCAAACTCAGGAACCTCACATGGCCTTCCTGAAAACACTGGAGGGGATAAATGTATCTCCAAACACCATCATACTAGGTGATTTCAACTACCCTAATATGGGAACACTACTCAAGCCCAAACACTCTAGCCCAAAGGTTCCTGGAGTTCATAAACTCAAATGCCATGGAACAACTAGTCACCATTCCCACAAGAGGAGAAAACATACTTGATCTCATCATCACGAACATGGGATCACAATGTTCAACACCGGAAGTATACCCCTCACTGGTGAGATCAGATCATAAACTAATCTCGCTGGAGGTCCTCATCCCGCCCCCACCTGAAATAAAAAAGACCACAGTGAAAAACTTCTCAAAAGCCGACTTCACACTTCTAAAACTAGTGTGGTCTCCTTTAAGGCCCCTGAGCCAGTGGTAAACATTACTCAAACCGCTGAATCACTTACAAATGCCTTCTACCAGCACCTACAGGACTGCATGGATCAGGTAATCCCAAACAAAACTAAGACTCTTTGTACCAAAGGCAAGCGTCCAGTCTGGTGGACCCCAGCCATAAACAAGCTCTACAACAAAAGGAGGAAGCTACTACAAGATAGAGCAAATCCTTGAAAGGTAAGACACCTTTGATCATTATAAGTAAAAAACTAAGAGCTCTCATAAAATCATCCAAGGCAAATTTTGAGAGAAATATCACCAAGGACTCAAAAGACAATCATAAGGCCTTCTTTAGCTATGTTAGAAACCTAGGAGGAAACTCCCAGATATGCTCAGAATTAGTTCAAAATGATGTGAAGATTACTGAACCTACACACATTGCCAACATACTGGCTGACAGGTTCAGTGCAAACTTCTTCCCCCTCTCCCCAAAAGGAGAGATATCTATACCAGAGGATTGTAGCCCCCCAAACATCTCCAACGCCCGAGTGAGAACTGCTCTCTCCAAGGCAAAAAACACAGCATCCATGGGACCGGATGGTGTCCCCGGCTGTGTGCTCAACGAACTCAATGAGGAATTAAACCCGCAGTTAGGACAGCTGTTTAATCTTAGCCTCACCTCAGGATACGTACCCAAGGAGTGGCGCACGGCGACTGTGGTCCCACTTCACAAGGGCAGTGCCTCCACCGACCCTGGAAATTACCGTCCCATTAGCTTGACAAGCCTTATCTGCAAAGCCATGGAGAGGATCATAATGGAACTCATAAATAAAGACATAGGGAACTTGCAGACCTTGGATCCAACCCAGTTTGGCTTTGTCAAAGGCAGATCATGCCTTTTAAACTTGGTTGACTTTTTCGAAACAGTCACCAAGGCCATTGATGAGGGCAAGGCAGTCCATACAGCCTACCTCGACCTGGCAAAGGCTTTTGACACAATACCCCACTCAGGTATCATCGAAAAACTCATCAGCTTGCATGTAAACCCATACATCACAAGATGGGTTGCAAACTGGCTAAGTGACAGAACCCACAGGGTCAGAGTTGCTGGCGCCATGTCAGACTCAAAGCCTGTCACAAGTGGTGTCCCACAGGGCTCAGTCCTGGGACCACTTTTGTTCGGCATCTACTTTTCTGAAGTACAAGCAAACACAAGAGGGTTATGGCTGACAAAGTTTGCAGATGACTGCAAACTGGGTGCCATAGTCGAAAACACATCTGACACAGATATCCTTCAGAAGGGCCTCACAGAAACGGATAACTGGTGCCAGAGCCATGGCCTAAAGTTAAACGCCAAGAAATGCATAGTCATACCCTTCGGGAAAAACAAGGTTACCCCTAGCTACCATATAGGTGGCAAAACACTGAGCACAGAAGAAGTCATCAGGGATCTGGGGACCCAGGTTGACAGTAACCTTTCGTTTGACACTCATGTTGCCAAAGTAGTTAGGAAAACCTTCTACATTGCCCACCTGATCATGAAGGGATTCACATCTAGATCTAGGGAGGTCATCGTCCCCCTGTACTCATCACTCATTAGACCTATGATTGAGTACAATGCCCCATTCGGAATGTATCTGACCCGACACCTGCAGCAGCTGGAAAGGCTCCAAAAGTTCCTCACCAAAAGGATAAAGGGTCTCAAAAATATGTCTTATGCTGCCCGACTGAAAGAACTCCAGCTCTATTCAGCGTCATACCGCTTGCTCAGAGGTGACCTGTGCCTGACATATAAGGCCATGTCAAACCCAGATTTGATGAATATGCTTCACCTCAAAAAATCTAGATCCCTCAGAACCACAAGGGCGGGAGAATTAAACCTTGACACGGTTATTAATAGAACATGCTGGAGGGACAGATTCATCACCCAGAGACTCCCTATGCTGTGGAACAAAATCCCAGTACATGTGAGGCAGAGCACCTCGCTGGCCTTGTTCAAGAGGAATCTTGACCAATGGATGGGAGATCACAGATATACCCCAGGGATTACTTCAGTGTCACTGCTTGACAGAGGCACAGCAAAATAATAGGCATAGTTTTCTTCAAACTAAAGGGGTGGCGAAAGCCACATAACTATGGGCTAGGCTTATAAATGCCCTTGGGCAGATAGCCTAGTATGAACCTATGAACCTATTCCATATGAGTAGTTTTCAGCTAGCAAACTTTATATAGGACACTTCATGCAGTGGGTGCAAAGCAGATATAGGAATTAATTAGAGACTGGGTACTTAAACTTTTCACATGTTTAGTAGGTATAATTGCTGAGCGATAGGCTATATGCATCCTGTTGCAGGAATCAACAAAGTCGGTGGATATTGTTGCAGATGTAAGTGGTGGTATGATATTAAATTAGGCTACTAGAGTACCTGAATGTCTCACCTGGTTCAATGGTAGATCTATAAGGGTTAAGAGAAAGAAGTAGACAGGAGGGATCAATGGTAGGACAATGAGGGTTAGTAGAAGAGGGAAGTGGACAGGATAAACTATTATGTTAAAGTGGAGAGGCAGTTAGTATCAGTAATCATTTGCTTATGTAAAAGGGTTTAAAAGAGAGTTGGAATACAGCTATAACTGACATATCTCACAGTAATAACTTACATAAGAACTGAAATAACTTATAGTAGCAGTGATAATAATAATAAAAAAAAGGTAATATAAACATTTGCTTTGAAATTTAACATGCACTGCTTTGAATGAAATTAAGCTATTATATCAAAGTCACTAACTAGCAATGTAGACAAACCAAGAAGTAAAAAAGCAAAGATGCTGGCAATCAAACCACAGACTGTTTTAATACAATTTAGTGCTTTCATCAGGCATTCGCCACAAGACTTCTTCAGAATAAAATCAATAATTATCCAAATCCATTTAAATAAAAGTCAGCTGAACTCACATGATCAAAATATGTTATACCATTGGTTGAAAACCCTTGAAACCAAAACGTCACAATGCTCATGAATAAACATGTTATAAATTATTTTAACCTAAAACTCATGTGAATGCTTGGGTGGACATATTATAAAAGTCAAAACCCCACCACCCCCTTGTATAAAAAATAAAATTTAACATATAGAACTATAAAATGTTCATAGACAGTATGAAACTTTTCTGTCTTATGATGTTTATGGCACTACACTACACATGAAATTCAGACGTCAATTTAAGATAACTCGGAATTGACACTGTTTCATTTAACCCAGGCTTATTGGTGGCATTGCTTCTAAGCTGCCAGAGTAATTCCTTATATTCCAGGAATAACTCTACTGGCCCTCCCCTACTGTTTCCAATGTGCACTTGTTCTAATACAGCAAACTTAAAGTTATGCTGTGGGTATTCACCTATGTGTTTGGCTAGTGCATTATTGCCATTACCCTTCCTAATGTCGTAAACATGCTGATAAATACGCTTGTTTAATGCATTAATAGTTTTTCCTGTATACAAGCAATTACATACTTGACAGATTGCAATATAAACAATACATTTACTTTGGCAATTAAACTTTTTTGACAAATAGACTTTACCGTAACCAATGATGTTGATGATAGTCTCTAAAAATAAATGGATATTGTGAACAATGTCCACATTTACACATATGTCCCTCCCTTTTAACCAGACAATTGTGTTCTAATAGACTCTTTATACTTGTACCCCTCCTATAAAAATACAAGGTTTTTCCTGGAATCTTGACTTACAAGATTCATGAGTCATAAGTATTGTCCAATTGTTATACAGAATTTCCCTAATGTTGTAGTAGAAGGGATTAAAGGTAAGAATAATAGCATCAGTGTAGGTGGTCATTGCCACTTCCCTAGTGTCTATGGCCAATGTCCCAGTGGTATTGGTGGGAAGAGTGTTCAAGGATGTACCCAAAAGTGGAAAAAAATAGCCACTATTCCTTTTTGCTATTACTTCATTCAAGATGGAGTCAGCAAATGTCTTAGGGTAACCCCTTTTATTAAACATTCCCTTCAGTTGATCTATCTCATGTAGGAATGATACACAATCACTGATCATCCTTGCTAATCGTACGCCCTGTCCTTTTACTAGGGATATTTTCTGATGAACAGAGTGACAGCTGTCAAAATGTAGCAGGTTGTTAGAGTATGTGGGTTTTCTGTACAACGTAGAGGTAAACTTGTGGTTATGTAAGTCCTTACTTATAGTAATATCCAAAAAATTAATGGACTCACAATTTTGTTCCATAGTGAATTTTAGAAAGTCTGTACTTGAGTTCAGGAACCAAAAGAATCGCTCTAGTTGTTCTTCCATCCCATCCCAAAAAATTAACAGGTCATCCAAATATCTCCCATAGAATCTACAATGCTTGAAAAGTTTATTCTCAAACACTGTAGTCAGTTCCCACTGAGTCAAAACAATATTTGCAAATGGGGGGGGCACAAGCCACCCCCATTGCAATTCTCATTTTTTGCTTAAATAACTGATTTTCAAAAATGATAAAGTTGTTTTGTAAAATCATCTCCATAAGGGTCCTATACATCAGGATTCTAGAGTGCCCCAGTGATGTAAAAGTGCACAAATATTCATAAAACATGTCAATACCTGTCTGATGGGGTATGACTGTAAACAGATCTTTAATATCCATGGTGGTGAATATCAAATTGCTTTTTTACTTCTTGGTTTGTCTACATTGCTGGTTAGTGAGTTTCTATGGAGCAAGGCACTGGTATCATTGCCACTGGCTCAGTTCCCACACATGAGCTGACTACTTCAATTGGGAACTTGTCAGCACTGATTGAGGCACTGACTGCACACGTTACCAATCTCAGACGGAACCTATCGGGGTTATCTACAAACTTAGCCCAACCTGGTTACTTTTTACAGGCTACGAGTAGTTCAATGAGTGCCTCTATTCCTCCAGGGCAGCTATTTCTACAGCAACACAAACGAGCGGCTCGTCTATTGGCTACAGCACTACAGGAGGCAGTAACAACAATGACGGAGGTAACGCCACAAATGTTACCTCAGTTCTTTCCTTTTTGGAATGAATTACCAATGGTTCACAATGCGATTTTGGGTTGGACAATAACAGAACAGTTCGTGGAACTGTAGACCAACAAATCAAGAGATTTGAAAAAGAAGTAACAAAGCTACATAAGCTTCAAGTTGAGAACTGTTACTTAAAGGAACGTGTTCATTGACAACAGATACTGAAGGGACTCAGGACTTGGAAATTTCCTGCAGGTACTGTTGCTGGATCAGATTTACACAATGAAATACTTAATATGTTCAAGAGACATGATTGTGAGTTGCTTGATGTACTCATTAGAGATAACAACAAAAAAAATGAATGATTTGAAAACAAGGATTGGTGTGATCAGTGAAGGCTTACACAATGATTTATTGTTTCAGAGTAAAATTAACGAATACAACGCTGTGTTGGACAGCACTGACAAAGCTATGGTAGAGTTATAGAACAAAAAGGCAAGAAATTGGAAAGGGATAGAGTAGACTACGAGCAACGGAGGGCATATCTCTTACCCAACAACAACAACATCATTGGTTTTGAATGAAGGGAGGGGGTTAGTCACCTCATGCGGGATCCTAATATGGTGGATGAGAATATGAGTGAGGTAAATGAACAGGCAGTCCCATTAGAGGCACCATTGAGGAGATCAGAGCGTCTCCAGAATCGACAACAACAATATTACCAGGAGAGGGCTGGGAACGGCAATTTCCAGAACCACCACAACAGAGCCAGACCATACAGGGGGAGGGGGAGAGGGATGCCGAACAGTTGGTAGGTAGTGACACACGATTAATGTGGGACATCACTGCAAATGAGGCTGGAGATTTTAAGATATACAATTACAGTGAACTAGAAGTTGAAGCATCGTGGGTTAACCTCTTTCAAAAAGGACTGAATTTTGTACCCACTAGTATACCTAGGGTTGATAGTGCTGTACTTGAACTTAAGTTGTTTGTAATGAAGCTACATTTTAGAATGTATTTTAACAATGATGACACGAAGTTTCTTAGAAATTCAGGAGAGTGTAGAAAGACTAGCATTTTAACCCACCCTTGCATCCAACTTTGCATGTTTTTGAAACTCTCTGTATGGAACAAATTCATAATTTACACCATGGAAAAAGAAGGGAAGTCATACACAATTTGTCAGTTACTGAAGTTGATTTGTTAAAAGAGATTAGAAACAGCAGTTCCATTAGAGTTATGAAATCGGACAAGGGTGGGGGTTTAGTCATTATGAATCAAGCAAGATATATAGAAATAATGTTAACACACTTGTATACTGATTCATATGATGAAATTTCTAGAAACTAACTTAATATTTCTTACAGGAATACAGATATTTGTTTACATGACTTGCTATTGAATGAGCAAATTTCTATTAGTGAACATAACTTCCTTACACAGAATCACCCCCCTTTTAGACCGATTATGGATGCAAAAGCCTCTAAAACCTTTAATCTGGCCAAATTTATTCGCCGTAACTTAAAACATATATTGGATCAACACAATCATGTGTTAAAGGATTCCTGGGATTGCCTTAAGAAAAGTTGTATCGTGAAAATTTGATATTCACCACCATGGATATTAAAGATCTGTTTACAGTCATACCCCATCAGACAGGTATTGACATGTTTTATGAATATTTGTGCACTTTTACATCACTGCGGCACTCTAGGATCCTGATGTATAGGACTCTTATGGAGTTGATTTTACAAAAGAACTCATCTTTTTTGAAAATCAATTATTTAAGCAAAAAACGTGAGTTGCAGTGGGGCGGCTTGTGTCCCCCCCTATTTGCAAATATTGTTTTGACTCAGTGGGAACTGACTACAGTATTTGAAAATGAACTTTTCAAGCATTGTAGATTCTATGGGAGATATTTGGATGACCTGTTAATTTTTTGGGATGGGAACGGAAGAACAACTAGAGCAATTCTTTTGGTTCCTGAACTCAACTACAGACTTTCTAAAATTCACTATGGAACAAAATTTTGAGTCCATTAATTTTTTGGATATTACTATAAGTAAGGACTTACATAACCACAGGTTTACCTCTACGTTGTACAGAAAACCCACATACTCTAACACCCTGTTACATTTTGACAGCTGTCACCCTGTTCATCAGAACAAATCCCTAGGAAAGGGACAGGGCGTATGATTAGCAAGGATGATCAGTGATTGTGTATCATTCCTACATGAGATAGATCAACTGAAGGGAATGTTTAATAAAAGGGGTTACCCTAAGACATTTGCTGACTCCATCTTGAATGAAGTAATAGCAAAAAGGAATAGTGGCTATTTTTTCCACTTTTGGGTACATCCTTGAACACTCTTCCCACCAATACCACTGGGACATTGGCCATAGACACTAGGGAAGTGGCAATGACCACCTACACTGATGCTATGATTCTTACCTTTAATCCCTTCTACTACAACATTAGGGAAATTCTGTATAACAATTGGACAATATTTACCACTGATGAATCTTGTAAGTCAAGATTCCAGGAAAAACCTTGTATTGTCTATAGGAGGGGTACAAGTGTAGAGTCTATTAGAACACAATTGTCTGGTTAAAAGGGAGGGACATATGTGTAAATGTGGACATTGTTCACAATATCCATTTATTTTTAGAGACTATCATCAACATCATTGGTTACGGTAAAGTCTATTTGTCAAAAAAGTTTAATTGCCAAAGTAAATGTATTGTTTATATTGCAATCTGTCAAGTATGTAATTGCTTGTATACAGGAAAAACTATTAATGCATTAAACAAGTGTATTTATCAGCATGTTTACGACATTAGGAAGGGTAATGGCAATAATGCACTGGCCAAACACATAGGTGAATACCCACAGCATAACTTTAAGTTTGCTGTATTAGAACAAGTGCACATTGAAAACAGTGGGGGAGGGCCAGTAGAGTTATTCCTGGAATATAAGGAATTACTCTGGCAGCTTAGAAGCAATGCCACCAATAAGCCTGGGTTAAATGAAAGTGTCAATTCCGAGTTATCTCAAATTGACGTCTGAATTTCATGTTTAGTGTAGTGCCATAAACATCATAAGACAGAAAAGTTTCATACTGTCTATGAACATTTTATAGTTCTATATGTTAAATTTTGTTTTTTATACAAGGGGGTGGTGGGGTTTTGACTTTTATAATATGTCCACCCAAGCATTCACATGAGTTTTAGGTTAAAATAATTTATAACATGTTTATTCATGAGCATTGTGACGTTTTGGTTTCAAGGGTTTTCAACCAATAGTATAATATATTTTGATCATGTGAGTTCAGCTGTTTTTTATTTAAATGGATTTGGATAATTATTGATTTTATTCTGAAGAAGTCTTGTGGCGAATGCCTGATGAAAGCGCTAAATTGTATTAAAACAGTCTGTGGTTTGATTGCCAGCGTCTTTGCTTTTTTACTTCTTTATTATATTAAAGTGGTTGAGAATAGTTATTTTATTTTATTTATTTTATTTGGCATTTGTTAATTATCCTTTTCAGCCTTGGCTGAGCCATTTGGTAAAGACAGTGTATGACCTTGTTCAGCAAATCATCTTCTCCAAAGGAAAAAAAGCTAACAAAGGCTTTTTTTTAATCTGTATTAGTCAGTGGATGAGCACTTAAGTTCCAAACTTTGCATCACTAATTTGGTAGGATAGACATCTGGGCTTCAAGTCTTTTTTCCCCTTGTGCTATATATACAAACACATTAGGCAAAGATGGTATAATGCCTCATAATATATATAAAATGCACCACATACAATAGCCATTGACAAAGACAAAATATAGCACATATGAGCATACAATAATAAATGCATAAAACAACTTCCATTTTTTATCTTTATTCTTATATTGCATTTTGCCTTGTTTATTGTAGTGCTGTGTGACTTTCTGTTCTATTCCTAAGTACTGCTGATTTCTGTGTGCATTTGATTTTGGATTGGAGTTATTCATTAAAGGTGTGGTTACTTCCAGTTTTTTTATCTTTACTCATATTGCATGTTATCTTGTTTTAGTTTTGTGTTTTTTTGGAGTTTTAAGAGATCTTGGCTGGGGACAGTGCAGACAGTGAATAAAATCCAACTAATTAGTGGGATGAGATCAAAAATAGCATTCCTCACTTAACTACATGTATTTAGTGGCATCTTTAGCTGTGGTGCTGTGTGACTGTGTGACTTGCTGTTCTCTGCCCACATATCACTGATCTCTGTCTGCATTTGATTTTTACCACACAGCCGTTCTACTCCTGTTGCACTTTTAAAGCTGATGGCTTTTGAGTTGCCTGCCCCTACTATAAATCTGACTTTGGACTCTCCTCCCAGTATCATCTCATCAGCTCATTTTACTGAGCACTGAGAGATTAACTGGGTAGCCCTACCCCTTAGTCTCTTAAACTTGAATTATATTTTGTTTCCTACCTTCCCACTTCCTAAAACAAATAAAATAATTGCACTTTATTCAGCTGCTTTTACTGTATTTGTGCATATTCCTACTTTATTTAGCTTTTTGCTGCATGTTCTTAAAGTGTTCAGTTGCATTTAATCTGCTGCATTAATTACTGCTAGTTAGTAGCCTGATTACATTGTAACTGTTTTTCTAAGGCTTTTAGTTCCAATTTAAGCATTTAGGCTCCAAACTAGTTATCTTACATCAGGAAAGATTGTGGTCTACACTCCTATGTCAGGAGAGGTAGCTTACACCCTTCTAAGCTCGGAATTGCTGATGAAGGCTTATTGTGCCTGTTATTCTAAAAGTGTCTGTCCTGGTTTAAGCACTTGAGCTCCAAACCAGTCATTTTACATTAGAAAGGTTTGTGGTCTACACTTTCATGGTGGGAGAAGACAGCCTACACCCTTTTGAGATGGAAATTACTGGTGTAAGTCTTATTGTGCTTTTATTTGATTGGCTAAAGGGCTAGCTTGTTTAAAATTTGAATCTCAGTGCCTGAGGCATTTGTCGATGTTTGTCGATCATGCTACCTGAGAAGAAGTGTGTTTCTGGTTTCTATTAAACTCTACAAAAGCTAAGACTTACATTACTGTATCTATGGCTTCATTTGTTGTTTGCATTGTTTTTGTCACAACTGCATTAATTGAGTGTTTCTTTGTTGAATATCTGCACTTTTTTCTTTTTACAGCCTTTAGTTAGAACTGCCTTGCTTCCACTTTAGTGAGAGTAGAGGAGATTTGAGTCATTTTTTGGCTTTGATTGTGTAAAGGAAAGAAGAATGTGCTGTTATTGATTGGGCACAGGCATTGTTTGTAATTTTTCATTGAATCTCCTCAGCTATTTAATATACAACGCTTGGCTCATAACCTATGAGCAAGCTAGGACTTAAATTAACATATCCACTATTTCAGCACTTGTTCTTCGCATTGATTTTGTCACAACTGCATTAATGCAGTGTTTCTGTGTAGGATATCTGAACCTTTTGACCCTTTTTACAGTATTTAGTTAGAACTGCTGCTCTCCGTGCAGTGATGTCTAACAGTGATCTGTACTGAAGCTGATATCTTGCAGCATAATTCCCCCTTGTAATCTGTGTAGATTCCAATCTCTGTCAGTATAAGTTTCCATTAAAATACCAGTAATGTTTAGATAGATTTTTTTAACTACTAGACCATCTAGTTTGCGCATCGCTATGCATTGCTCATCAAATTTCTTGTGTTATTGACCTATCAATATTAAAATTTCCCTCACTCCTCCCTAGCAGATCAGCAGCCATGGATATGCACATCCCTGCTCTCTCTGTGGCCATTCTGGTTGAAATGGGTATTCTGAGGCATTGTAGCAATTCCTTCATGTACCCTGACAACCCACTTATTCTTAATAAAACAGATAAATACACTTTAATGCTGGAGGCAAAACCCTCTCATGCAACCAAAGCTAATCCTATAGTAGATGTCACTGACACTTGCATCACACCTACTGCACAAGGTAAAGACCCTACACATAAAACTACTTATGCTGAGGCACATCCAGGTAACCTTCCTAAAACATCAAGACCTCCTGCACAGAAAGATAAAAAAGGGTCCTCATCCATCATGTAAGCACTCCATTAAAACACCACCCACAGCTACACAAAGTAACACTGCTACACATAGCAATGCCTCCACTGCTAAGCCCTTAAGGCAAATCAGGGCACAACCACATTTACTCATCATTGGTGATATATAACAAGGCATACTGATGTTCCTCTCATCAGAGTAAGTAAATAAGGAGATACTCACAGTTAGCTGCCTTTCCAGTGCTAGGATCCATCAAATTGCATACGTACTCAGGTTGTTGAACCACAGGTACTAGTATGACTTTGTCATAGTCCATGTGGGTGTTAATTACCAGAGACGTACTCTCTTGACTGTAAGAAGAGCAAAATGGTTGAGCTATATGATTATTTGCCTCAGGCATGTATGAGTCTAGCACTGAGCAGCATACTAACTTCTCCAAGGATGATGCCGCGTTACCAACACAAAATTATTGATTTTAACAATTGTTTTACCTTCTGGTGTCAGTCGAAGGGGTACAATATCTGACAGCCTGGTGGACATGGTTAACAAACCACACTACTTTGAAAGGGAAGGTCTGCACTTATCCCCCTAGGTGTTTGGATATGAGCAAAAACATTTTCCTCCCCCATTGTGCTTTTTTAGGCAATGCCAAACTGATGAACCCCTCAACTTAGTAGAACATATGAAAGAATATCTGAAGGTGTACTGCTCAGGGCTAGAATTTTTAACAAGAAACTCCACTCCTCCAAGCCTTCCACTCATGCAGAGTGTAGACATCTGTGCTAATGGAGACACTGTTTAAAGTCATGGAGTGTACCCAGGCAGTGTAAGGTTATAATGTCTTTCACACCTTTAGAATAGCTACTGCACAGGAGAAAACTAAAGGTGGAGGAGTCGCATTCTATATTAAAAACAACCTTACATCCAGACTAGTTAAAGTGAATGACCCACTGGAACTCATACATGTAAAACTCCTCCCATGTCCCAAGAAACCCATACTACCTATCTCAGTGTACTAGAGTCCCTCACCATTCAATCCAATATGATCTTCATGGGGGATCTCAACTACCCCTCTATAGATTGGAAATGCTCCACCACTTCTAATGCATAAGCCTAATGATACCTAAACTTCATTAATATAAACATCCTGGAACAGTTGGTCTATTCTCCTACAGTGGTACAAATATCCTTCACCTTGTACTCACAAACATGGGAGAGTGATTTTCCCTCACCCAGTGTAAGGTCCTTGCTCATTATATCTGACCATAAGGCAGTATTGCTTGAAATAAAAATTAAAACCTGGAAACCAGTGAAAAATCCTTTAGGAACTATTCCAAAGCTAACTTCTCTGCTAAGCAACATCTTGGCTAAATTCCAAGCACCCCCATACCCAGTAGAAACCATAACATATGCTAAGCTATTTATAAAATCTCTGTAAAGCCATATTGATAGCTGTATAGACTGAGCTGTGCTGACTCGTGTTAAGAATAAGACAAACTCAAAAGACAAGCCACCCTGGTAGAATCACAGTGTCCATCGGTTAAACAACAAAAGAATAAAATATTTAGCCAAATGTAGGAGGAATAAATCCCAACATACGAAAAAAAACCAACAAATCTAAACAGGCAGCTAAGAGGATTAATTAATACATCAAAGGCTAAATTTGAAGAAAATTTGCTTCTAAGGCAAAGAACAACCACAAAGCTTTCTATAGCTACGTCTGTAACCTCAAGGGAAATACACAACAATGCAAGGAACTTACTGTAAATGGCATCACTCACACTAACTGGAGGCCATTGCCAACCATTTGGCTGACAAGTACAGCTCAAATTTCTCTCCCACTCCCCCAGATAGTCCAAAGAAAATACCACATACCACAATCCCCTCCAACCATTGCTAGGGAACAGGTCTTCAATGCACATTCCAAGGCCAAAAACACTGCATCAGTGGGCCTCAATATCATCCCAGGATGCTTACTGAATAACATAATTTCTCTCCCACTCCCCCAGATAGTCCAAAGAAAATACCACATACCACAATCCCCTCCAACCATTGCTAGGGAACAGGTCTTCAATGCACATTCCAAGGCCAAAAACACTGCATCAGTGGGCCTCAATATCATCCCAGGATGCTTACTGAATAACATGAAACATGACCTCTCTAGTCCACTTGAATCACTTCTCATCTGAAGCCTATAGTCAGGTTTTGTTCCCAAGGAATAGAAGATGGCTATAGTCATTCCCCTGCACAAGGGAAGTCCAACCACCAGTCTGCATAACCACAGGCTCATAAGTCTGACCAGCCTCATATGTAAGGCCATGGGAACAATCATTATAGACATGATAAATGAGGACATAGGTAAACTGCAAATGTTGGACCCATCACAGTTCAGCTTTGTTAAAGGAAAGCCATACCTATTAAATCTGGTGGACTTCTATGAGGGGGTCACCAAAACAATGGATGAAGGCAAGACTGTGCACACAGCTTACCTCAACCTGGCCAAGGCTTTTGATACAATTCCCCACTCAGGCATTATAAACAAGCTGACTAAATTTAGTATAAACCCTTTTAACACCCACTGAATAGCCAACTAGTTGACTGATAGGACCGAGGAGGTCAAAATAGGTGAGGTCACCTCCACCAAGAGGCCACTAACTAGTAGAGTCTCCCAGGGCTCCGTACCAGGCACTCTCCTTTCTGGCATCTATCCCTCTGAAGTGGAAGCAAACACTAAAGGTTTATGGCTGGCTAAGTTTGAAAATGGTAGAAAGCTAGGGGCTATCGTCTACTCCCCTTCAGGCATTTGCATTCTTCAAGAAGGTCTCTCTCTGACTAACAAATGGTGCAATAACCATGGTCTTAAACTGAATGCTAAGAAATGCATAATTGTAGTCTTTGGGATGTCAACCATCCCAGCTAATTACCCTATTGATAATATGCCCCTATGAGTCGACCCAGTGGTCAGGGATCTGGGTATACACATATACAGCCTTATCTTCAACCACCACATGGCCACAGTGATGAGAAAATCCTCTTATGTTGCACAACTTATAAGTAAGAGAACGGCATCTAGGTCGAAAAAGGTCATAATCCCACTGTACTTTGCCCTTATCAGACCAGTCATAGAGTACAATGCTGCTATCGCCATGTATCTGCCCAGGCATATACAGCAACCTCAGAGGTTCCTTACAAAATGAATACAAGGTGTAACAAATCTACCTTACTCAGAATGCCTTAAAGCACTTTTCCTGTACTCAGTCTACTATAGATTACTGAAGGGTGATCTTTACGTGGCTTGCAAGACATCAGCAAATCCAACAATTCTGAGTCTCCTGCATAGTCATAAGCCAAACATTACCAGAAATAAAAGGTGCAAGGACCTGAATTTTGTCTGTGATTTAAACAGAATATGCTGGAGAGACAGATATGTGTCCCAGAGACTGCCCCACCTATGGAACACACTTCCCATCCATGTGAAGCTGAGTTTGTCTGTTACCCAATTTAAGCGCAACCTATACCAGTGGATAGGGACTAGGAAATTTACACTGGACCTGTCACATATGTCCCTTATGGATAGAGGTAGTTTATAAATGCCTGGTCTTCATTGTTCTGTTTCGATAAGGAAAACTTGGCTAGGCTTAAAAAGGACCCGGCTCATTACCCTAGTAACAATCTATAAGTCTATGAATCAAAACAGGACATTAGTATTTGTAGGGGTGACTCGTGCTATAGGACTGCATGACTGCAGCCCTCCCACCTGTAAAAAGAAAAGAAAAAAAAAAACAGCAAAAATAAAATCAAAACAGCAAAAAAAAAAAAACTCACGAAAAAAAAAAAACCTCCACGCATGCTCACAGCACAGACTTCTGGGCTGCAGGGCAGAGATGCCTTTTTCCCTTATCCAGACTGCCTGTTAGGCAGTCTGGATAAGGGAAAAAGGCATCTCTGCCCTGCAACCTAGAAGTCTGTGCGGTTGTCGTCACCCGCACACAGAAAAGACTGGACTACATCACCCGCAGGCTGGAGCCTTCAGCCTATCACAGGAAACAGAAACCAGCCACCAGCCAAACCGGAAACCAAAAGTAAGCTGTGTGTGGAAAGCAGCCATGAGGGAAGCTGTACGTTGGACAGAGCAGTAAGTGTAATTTTATAGTTTGCTTTTATTATGCTGCCGATCCTGCCATCCGTTATGCTTATATTTATGCTGCCGATTTTCGTAGTTTGGTGTGTGTGTGTGTGTGTGTGTGTAAAATGCCTCAGTCACTATCTGCTGGTGGCTAGAGATGTCAGGCTTGAACCCTGTACCTTAAGTGCAGGTGGCAAGGGCGTGACTTCCCTACCCACCACCATTTGTAAATAAAAACAGATTTTTGCCTCATATTTGTTCTGTTCCTCATAAAATCTGTGATTTCTGAATGTTTGTTTTTCCCTTGCTTAGTAGGTGGACAGCATAAATTCTTATTTACAGTTGTGTCCAGGACCTATGAGAGTGCTAGAATAGGTGACATTAGGTCCAGGACAGAAGAAATGGAAGCAAAATGGATAGTGATGTTAAGGGCTAACTTTGGGCATGGACTCAATGACCATATTCCTTTGAAACCAGTGTTAGGTAAAAGAGCCCTTTATAGATAGATTGTATTTTTATGTAGTTTTATAAGTATTTTTATGCATTTGTTTTATATATATATATATATATATATATATATATATATATATATATATATATATATATATATATATATATATATATATATATATATATACATTTTTGATATATTTTGTGATACATTTTTAACATTTTTCATTATGTACGTTTCATTTTATTCTATATATTTAAATGTTAATTGCCTCTGATCATGTGACTGTTTTAGAAGCGGATATAAGGTGTGTGTTTTTGTATTAGAGTTACACCTGATGAAGCATTTGTGAAAGCGCTTGTGTAAAGTAATAAAGTGGTACTACTTGTTTAATTCCTGGTATTTTTTATTTTTTATACAAAAGTGACACTGGAATCTTGCCTCAGCAGCCTTTTTGGAAGTATTTTGTCTTTTGTTATTAGCTGCTATCGAGGTATCTGGTACTTGGTTGTTTATTTCATTATACAAGCAATGTTTAAAATGAGTTCCTGGTTTTTGGGCTTTTGCCCCCCCCCCCCCCCCCGATAAATGTTGATTTTTTCCAGATTTCTTGTGCTACAAAGTTCAGAGATACAGCTGAGTTTCAAGTAGATTTTACAAGGAGCTGAGAGCTGCAGGGGAACTAAAGTTTAGTGCTGCTTATGCTGAGTCTGCTTATATTGTTAATAGCACAACATGTAGTGTATTTTTGATGCAGAAGGCTGTGGGTTCTACTCCCACATTAGGTAGATGCATTGCTGATACTGTACTGTGTTGTAAAGGGGGGTGGATGCTGCAGTCCTTTTTGGTGAAGATACCTAGTAACAATGAACCTGTTGTCATCCATTCCCTATTGCAATATTGCTAGCTTATTTTTTTTAATGCAACATAGACAATTTATTCCTCAAGGGCAACAGGCACTTTACTTGTAGATGAAACAATGAAATATCAAGTTGTTTGCTAGCAGCAACCTCTTCATTAGTTACAGATTTCTTTAATGTGGGAATTATTTAGATGACTTTTACTAGTTCAGATATTGTGCATATTTACTGATACTGGTGAACTGTTACTGGTGGACTGTAGAATTTTGAGTAGACTTTTATGATGGAAATGCTCTGAATTAGGCAGTTGGTGCATGCATTTTGTTTCATTGTTTATTGGAAAAATGTTCAAAACAATAAATTTAAAACGCTCTCTAACAACTGTACTGTATTGTACAAGGAATATAATTTAATATAATTAGGAAGGTGTATCAAAGGGCACGTGTATGTTTCATGTGCAAGGGGCCTATGATTTGAAAACAGCCCAAAGTTAATCTTTATCTGCCACTGGCAAAATGTATTTTCTTTGAATGTTGGTTTCAATGCTGCTTCAATGAATGAGAGTTTCAAGTGCAGAGAAGTTTTAATGCTAAGTCTATTTTCATTGTGAGACTGCATTGATTTGTTTAGCAGATATCTATTAAGTGTTTGTGTTGTAAAATGTAAAATAAAACTTTCAAATGAAATCCAAATCATTGCAGAAGGAAAGCAGTATGCACATTACAATGTTTATGGTAAATGGGGTGAAATAACTAAGGAATGGGACATTGGAATGGCTGCAGGAGGGTGGCTCCATTCAACCATGATTTTTGTGAGGGGGGAAGGGCAGCAAACTCAAACAGGCCTGGCTGAACTATACCTCTCAACTGTCCAGATTTTTGCAGAATGAATAGATTTTTGCTTCTTATTTTTGGATTGTTCCTCATGAAATTTGTGGTTTTCTTGCAAATCATTTAGGAATTAAGTCACTAAATAATGGCAGACATTAAGTTTCAGACATCATGACCTTCAGGAAAATGCATGCTAAAGCAAGACCTGTTATTCTATCAACTGTCTTAAGTTTATACAAGAGCAATTTTAGTACTGTTTGTATGTATTGTTCCCCCCAATATATTTGGCCTTGTCCAGATTTCCTGCATTAAGAAGTCGAGAGGTACATGTAAATTGCTTTATAGAATTAGGAATATCCAAACCTCTCAACTGTCCCCAATTATGGCTCAAAATGTTGCTTTCCCCCTAATAATCCCTCCGCAAAATAGCAATTTTGGAAGAAAACATGGAGGGTTTACAATTATAAATAACTGTAATGATCAGAGTTATAGATTACTTTTATTTCAGAAATGCATGTAGATTCTCTAATTTTGTCAGTTGCTCAAGTTAACAGTACCAATATTAAAAAGGTCTCCCTTTGACAGGTTCCCAGCTGTATTGTGTGTCAATTTTGTATTTTTGCATCACATTTTGGTCCATTTTTCATAAAATTGTGGTTTTCTGGCAAATTAGTGGCAAATCATTAATGACTGAAGTTAGAAAAATAATGGTAAGCATTTGAGTTTCAGATTTCATACCCTTCAGAAAATTCATACTAATGCAAGACCTACTACTATTCTATTATCTTTCTAAGTTTATAAGAGCAATATTTAAAAAATGGCCTTATTTTTTGGCCTGTGTCCCACTTCTATGTATGGCTTTGTACAGATTTCTTGCTCTGAGGTTGAGAGGTATGAGTGTCAGAGCCATCACCATCAGCCAGGGACATTTCAAATTGTGACATACTTGTTGCACCCCACTCCCCCATGTTGTGACTCTGGATATGTCCAAGCAAGGCAAGGAGCAGTTATGCAGTGTAAGTGTGCGGAGTATTCTCCCATCCAAGGTAGACACAAGTACAGCAGTGGATTTTCATTTGTCCTTGATTTTGCAGAATGTTCTAGTTTTCTGTCATATTTTTATACTGTTGATTTATGCTTCTTCAGAAAATGCATGCTGTCGCAGTGCCCTGTTGCTCTGTGTTTAAGTAGCAATAATTTAATGACCATCAGGTAAGCTTGTCGGAGATTGTAAGATGTAAGTAAGCTTTAATAAGCATACTGTTAAAGAATTACCAACGTTGAAAGCCTTTTTTGTTGTTGCCATGCAGAGAATATTTACATAACTAGATAACGCATAAGCCTTAGGTATTGAAATGCATATGACAGTATTTGTAATAAAGGGCATGATTACAGTATTTTAAGAAGCTCATTACATTTGTTGGAGACTTGCAGTCATCTTTGCAGGCTTTACATGTAAACTAAACAGAATGCCAATCTATCATGGGTGGTCCATAACCTGTGCAGTAATCCTTTAAGTAATTTATCTTGAGCTTGTTTCTTGTTTGCTGTTCATGTTTTACTTTGATCATATCTTCCCCATGAAACAAGTAGATAGTTGTTGTCAGGCAGCAGGTCTTTTTGGATAAGAAACATTTTTACAAGTGGGGGTATCACAGAGATTGCTACTTTCAGCATGTTACTTGGTAATTTTATAAAGCTGAATATAAATTATAATTGGAATTGTACTACAAGGAGAAGTGGTTTGAGTTGAGTGCTGCTTGTTTTTTTTTAATACTTGATTTTGACTGGCATTCCAGTAATGTATTTAAAAAGTAATTTATTTTTTCATGCCTCACAACCTTTGTGTTTCTATCTAGATATTAAGTAAGCTGTCATGTAGCCAGTGCATTGAAATAGTTTTTTTTCTTCTATACTTCATTTTGTCTTGATTGGACTCTCATAATGACGGTTTGGCACCCAGAGCAGCATATTTAATTAAAGTTCCAGTTGTTTTGGTGTTGAGCATAGCTCTACCCCTTTCTAGTTGGCCACACACCATTCCCACTGGCCCCACTCATTCAGCTGTCTTCTGCAGCCCTTTAATTTGAAGTCACCAGCCGCCACTGAGTATTTGTTATACTATAAAAAAGAGCAACAAATTACAATATTCTAAATGCTTGTAATGCAAATATTATTTAGGAGAATCACTAACATCCTTAATGAAGGCAAAAACAGCATAAAACCTATTAGTATTACAAAAATCCATAATGACAACAAAGAGCATATCTAATTGAGGCATTTTAATGTATTATTATAGCAGTTACAAGTTCACAACATTCTATTCATTAGGTAAAATGAGTGGAAAGTATGGAAGGGAAGCAAGAAGAATGGAGACAGACAAGTCAAGACAAGATAAAGTACTGCTGTTAGAGAAGCAAAAGAGAGACGGACATCCAAAAACATATAGGTCAGTGAGAAATAGGAGAAATATCCAAAAACACTGAGGTCACTAGAGAAAAGAAAGGGAGGCAAACCAAAAACCATGAAGGTCAGTGAGAAATATATCCAAAAAACTGAGTTCTCTAGAAAAAAGAAAGAAAAACAAGCCAAACACATGAAAGTCAGTGGGAGAAAGGAGAAATATATCCAAAAACATTGAGGTAATTTCAAAAAGAAAGACAGACAAGCCAAAAATATGAAGTTCAGTGGGAAAAGACAGAAAAAGATTGAAGTAGGAACTAAAATCAGTCTAAAGGGGTGAATAGATTATTATAACATATTTTGAACAAACACAGCTAGACAGAGAGGAATCAAACAAAGAGAGATCAAGGGAATGAAGACAGGTAAGCCCGAAGGTAAGGTACAATAGTAGTTAATTGTTAGAATACATGCATAGTTGGCAAACTCCAAATATATATTGTAATATTTACATTTGTACAATGGCTAGTTAACAGAAGTCAGTACAGTGGTTATTGAAATCATTCAAGGAATATAACAATGTTAGAGCACTTTACTTGAATTGGATAGTGCCTTTGTTGCAGTAGTTGCCCCCCCTGCAAAAATATATTTATGTATTTATTTATTTGACAGTTGGGTCCTAGAGAGAAATGTTCCAAAGTATTACAAAACCATTTTAAGAACATTAATTTTACAATCTTCTAAAATTATACAAAAACATCTACAATTTAAATAATTATACCAAGTTGCGCATAATGTGAAAACATTGGTTAAGAATAGATGCAACATATATGATAATGATTTAATATTTAGTGAAATTGTGGCCACTTTATATAGAAATTAAAGGTAAGTTAGTATAATGCAAACAAGAATTGCAATACAAAGTGGGGAGGGGTAGAGGCATATTTAGAAAGAGAGTCAGGAGAGAAAGATTGATGTAGGAAGTGAGGGAAGAAGGGGGAGTAAGAAGGTGTAAGGTACAAACAGGTATCTGTCCATATTTAGGGTTATAGTTTATCCTGGGTTTGAACAAGAACAGAGCCACACATTTGCTAGGAAGGCTTTCAGAATGGTTTTAAAGAACTGGAGGGACGGTATTGACCTGATGAATACAGCTATGGAGTTCTAGGCCTTAGCAACATGGAGGCTTTGTTCCCTTACTAATTTAATTTTGCATAGCATCCATGAAAGCTAGAGATATCTTACAGAAAAGGTTTTCACAAAGAGCTATGTATAACTTGGACTCAGTAACTGCATGCCTTTTTGGCTTCTCAGACCATAGATGATGTTTTGTAACTTCAGTCTGTTTTTAATGGGACAGTAACTTTTGTTTAACATTTTTAATATTAAAGTTTTGAGAAGAAATGTAATTCTGGCAGTAGCAGGCATCTAGTAAGTAAATCAGTCATGCTTGTTATAGTTAGATAACTGAATAAATCTAAAAATGTATTTTTAACAATCTGTAGATTAGTGATGTAGTTGGAAAGCAAGGATATAATTGGCAGTATGTTTTATAATATGAGGCTAACTTATTGTATAATCCATTTAGCTTCTGCTGAAAGAAAATGAGTGACTCTGCAAGAAATTTCAAATTGCTTTCAAACTTTTGTTGACTGTATGTTCAGTATCCAAGTGAAAGGATAGGTTTTGGGCAAGACTTATCCCTACGTACTTCTGATGAGTCATACATTGTAGTGTAGAACTGCAGGGTCTTACATGTTTAAACTGTGCAGCTGCTATTCTTTAAGGGTTCCCAAGTAGATTTTGGAGGGTTGGTCACTAGTTTGATTTTAGAGAGCTAGTTCCATATACAGCATAAGTTATTTTAAAGACTGCTGTTAAATGCTGAGGAGGATGTATGGAATCTGTTAATAGCAATATCATTAGTATACATACACGATGTGTTGGGGTAGAGTGAGGTGATGAGATCCTCTATTTAATGCGTTCAGGGAGTCCAAAATTAGTTTACTAGCAGAAGATAGTTCCGGGAAAACTTGGTGTTAAGAGTTGTAATTATTTACAAAATTTTCCTTGGCTGCACAAGATAGGTTGAGTGCAAATCCCAATAATAGCAGTCTTACCATAAATTAGTTTTGATTGTGGTAATACATTTTAATTATTGGAAGGCATCACGTTTGCCTTTGCTACTAAAGTCTTGTTTTCTTTCACTCCAAGCCACATCTCTTTTTTATCAGTTCTAGTTCTGGACCCAACTATAACAATTTATTGCCCTGAATTCTTCTCAGCAATAAACAAATTAACGTAAGGAGGCCTAGTGTGTCCAGAACAGGGGTAAGTAAATTGTAACATGCTGAGGATGATGATGTAGAATCTGTGTAGAGATTGACCAGTTGATGAGTCTGATTCATTGTATTCATAGCAGCAGTCAGTTTCATCTGGTATTGATTCAGTAAGAGTGAAAGTTGAAGTGTATTAATAACAAAACACTATGCTTCACAAAACTGCAATGAAAGGGAAAATAATAAAAAACTGATACTCAATATGGATTTCATTAAACAGTAGTAATTAAACAGAATTTAATTCAGTATATAACAGGGTTGTAAGTTTAAATTGTTACCTTGATAATGAGAGAGCAAATCTTTGATATTTTAATAGAACTATTCTGTCTTAAATAGCAGTATTTAATAGGACTCTTTGCTAAATTGTTATTTAAACAAAACTATACCTAAAATAATACAACTTTAATTGTTTACTGTATGCTAAGTCTAAAATAATCAAGAAATTAAAATAAGTAATTTTCAAAACAAAGTAAGGCACATAACTTTATCTAACTAAAAAGTCATTGCATGAGTGGTAAAAATCTCAGAAGAAGTTGTGATAGCTAACTGAAATAGTAATTCACAAGCAGTGTTATAGGAATACCTCTTTACTAAGATCAAATTAAAACATTGTTTTCATCAGACAAGGTACACATCAAACTCATTTGTCACGAAATTACAAGAAAGGCATGAAAATAACACAGTGTAATAGAAAATCAGTATCTAGTTCAAGCTGACCGGATCAGCATTGTGACAATTCCAAATAAGCACCAGAGGCACCATACCTGGTAAAAATGGCAAAGAACCATTGACAGGCTCTGTAGTCTGTCCTGGCAAGCTAGGCAGGGAGTCATTATTACAAGCAACCCAAAATCACCATCTCTACAGTCCAATGAAGATCTGAGAGGTGAAACAAAAGAAGTACAAAAACAAATTTTCTCATCATTAAATTGATGTGCTATTATCCATTGCAATCCATGCAATATCCATTGACAAGCCAGCAAAGACAGCAATAAACAATTAGAAAACAATTAGAAAAAAATAGTCTCCACAGATTCTAATGATCGATATGATCAATAGAAAAACATCTAAACTCCTCCAGTGGAACACCGCTCTAAAATCAAAACTGAACAGTCAAGTTCAAATAATTAAAAATGTGACAATCCATTACTTATGGAATTAAAATAAAACACTCATCAATAGAAGCAAGAAAATTTAATAGAAAAATTCTAAGCGCTTTCACCTTCTAACTGAAGGCTTCATCAGAGATAAAACTCTTCAAACCATTGTACATTTTAAATACACCTCCAAATTAGTGAGTAACCAGTTAGAATATAGAAATAATTACCAAGGCTTAAATTACTAAAAAATACTGTTTCCACTATTATAAATAATATATATGCAGAAACAATAAAAACAAATTATTAAAAAAATAAAACACAATTTAATTCAGTTTTGCAGCCCTATTTCTAAGAATGCTGTTTTGGGACAACATGTCATTCAGTCCTGGTTTTCTCATAGCACCTTAGCGTAACTACCAGTATAGTTCTTTTTATTTGAGCAGCAAATCACTATTCCCACCTCTGTGTGTTATAAATACTCTATCAGTAATGAAAAATAAAAATATTCTGTAATTTGAACATTGTGAAGTGTGTTTATAAAGTGCATTAATAAGTTTACATTTTTTAATATCATACAGATGTTCATATAATCACTCTTTGAGCATCCTGATGGTTTTCCCTAGATAAAGTGCAGGGCAGAAGGTGCATGATGCTAGATATATTACCATTTTAGTTGTACAATTACACACACCTGGGCAAGTTAAAGTCATGTCATAACTATCTAACCTAACATATGGACCATCACTGATAAATTTGTGATATTTGCAAAAGCCACATTTCATCATTTTTGACCAACAGGCCCCTTTTCTAGTGACATTATTTCTTTCAAAAATATTTTTAAGATTATCACCCCTACTATAGATGATCTTAGGATGCAAACCTAAGATTTCTTTAAATTCATCCATGCAAACAGTGTACCAAGTATCCTTTAATATTCAAGTGCTGGTGCTTGATGGTTATACTTAATTATCATAGCATCCATTTTATCTATATTGTTTTTATTGTTTGATATCAATTGCACTTCATCCGTGTGTTCATGTTTCCATTTAAGATGTGCGCCTCTTTGTCTCTTCTACCAATATGTATTTCTTCTTTAACTGCTTCAAACAATAAACCTAGGTAGTTTCTTTCAAAAAAAAAAACATCTTGCATTATTTATCTAGCTCAATCTGAAAGGTTATATCCACAGATGAATACCAAAATCCAGAGCAAAGGAGAAAAGCGAACCAGTTCAACTGTAGCTCACTGCCAAATTTATTCAAAATAAAAGACGAAAAACATATGAGATCAAGCGCTTTCGCCTGGATCAGTACCAGGCTTTTTCAAGATGAGTTTGCACTCACAAAAACACAGATTTATATACTACAAGTAATAATATCACATGATCAAATGTGTTAACAGCTTAGTTGATAGGCAAATAAATTAATAGGCAAATACATTGTTAATTGGTAACCTAGTGCAAACAGAACCACTGAGCCATGCTCTTAAAAAATTGTAAGCCATGCAGTGATAAAAACACTTCTGTAGAACAATATAATGTTAAAAAACATTAAGAAACATTGATAAACATTAAAAAACATTGAAAAACATTAATGCATCATTAATCAATCCTAAAAATCTTTTTTTAAAAATCTATGTTGGGTAAATGAATAAATAGAACCTATAAAATCACAGTGTGTGTGTTCAATACACTTTATGCAAAAAATGCCTACAAAAAGTGATGAAATTTATTAGTTGATAAATAAATAAAACTATCTGTTGTATAAAATGGACTCAGCCATAAAAGCTGTAGTTTTATAATTTATAATTTAGCCCTTCTTAATTTAAGGACACTAACAATGCTGACACTGTCATTCAGGCCTGGGGGTTTTGTGGCATTCAGTTTAAGTTGCCACAACAGCTCTTTATACTCAAGCCGGGCCTCCCAGTCCCCTCCTCTACTGTCCTGCAGAACTTGCTCTAAAACCATAAATCTCAACTGCATATTAGGACATGTGCCAAGATGTTTGTAGAAAGCATTAGTGTCCTTCTTTTTAGAAATTTCATATAAATGCTCGTAAATCCTTCTTCTAAGGGTTCTCTCAGTTTTACCCACATAGAAACTACAGCATTGTATACAAAAACCCAAATACACAACACCCTTCACCCCACAGTTATAGTAATATTCAGCCCTAAATTTAAATCTTCTTGATGGGATGAATAATACACTATCATTTACCACATAGGTGCACTGCTTGCATTCTCCACAACTGTAGGTCCCAGGTTTGGGGCAAATTCACTTGCCACCTACTCTAGGTTTCCCTTCGAATAACCCTTTGAGATTCTTGTCCTTCCTTCTAACAAAAGAGGGATGCTCATTGATTATTTGCTTGAGCTCTTCATGCTGTTTCAGAATAGGCCAAAATCTTAAAATTGACTGTTCTACCTAGGAAGAATCCTCCGAAAAAGTGTACACAAAGCTATTGTGAGAATCAAACTTCCCCAAAGATTTTGAACCAATATTCTGTGTTGTCCCTTTCCCCAACAAAGGGGAATATACATCGTCCCTACCCGCAATGACCTCCTTGGCTAACTCATCAACCAAAAGTGCCGGGTACCCTCTTTCTCCAAATAGCTGCTTTAATAGATCCACCTCTTCTAGAAAAAATTCACCCGTACTACACATTCTTGAGGCACGTATTAACTGTCCTTTGACTGTGCCTTTTTTCTGATAAAAAGGATGACCACTGTCAAAGTGTAAATAGGAGTACGAGAATGACTCTTTTCTATAAACTTTGGACTGGAAAATACCATTGTAAATGTTCTTGGAAAGAGTAATGTCCAAATAGTTCAAGGATTCATGACTTACATTGTAGGTGAATTTCAAGAAAAAGGTGGTGGAGTTAATATAATCCATAAAATCGAGAAATTGGTCCAAAGTACCATTCCAGTGCAAACATATGTCATCCAGGTATCTTTTGTAATGACTAATGAACCTGACCCAATGTGTGGAGAAAATAAATTCACTCTCCCAATGGTGCAAAACAATATTGGCATAGCTGGAGGCACAAGCAGTCCCCATTGCTACACCCTTTTTCTGCTTAAAAAACTCACCACTGAAATAGATGAAATTATTTTCTAATATAATTTCCATAAATTCCACCAATAATCAAATGGTATTGCCATCCAGGTTCAACATAGCTGCTAATGTGTCATTAAACCATTCCAAACCTAAATTGTGGGGAATGCTGGTAAATAACTCCACTATGTCAATAGTGACCATTAGCAGGTCAGGCTTAAATAATTCTTTCTGGATACCTTTCAAAAATTCCCACTAGTCCTTGCACACATGGTCCAGTGAAAATGCAAATTCGTTAATGGTGAAATCAATGAATTTGCCCAGTGGTTCAGTTATACCACCGGCTCCTGCAACAATAGGTCTAAAATTTAGTGGAGCTAAGCCTTTGTGGGTCTTAGGAATCCCAAATATCACTGGGATTCTTGGGTTCTTAACATAGAGGTAATTGAACAACTTCTCATTAATGGCTCCCTGTAACAAATGATCCATAAGCAGAAAACTAATTTTGGAGTGTGCTAAATTCAACTCATTTTTGGAAATTAATTCATATCGTTCGGTATCCTGTAACATGTTGTAAATGAATGTATCATATACCATGTTGTACATTAAAACAGTGCCACCACCCTTGTCCGGCTTCATCACCCTGATGTCTTCTTCTCTGAACCTGTCTATTAATTGGCTTAAATCCTGGTTCAAGTTGGAGTATGAAGTGTGTGCCCTATTAGTGCAATGATTTCTTAAATCAGCTTCTACCAATTCCTCAAAAACTTTTAGAAATGGATTCAAAGGCAGATTAAAAGTACTAGGTCTAGATAGCCCCTCCACAATCTGGGTTTGATCTTTAAAATACAAAGCAAGATTCAAACGTCTGGTAAACATTTTTAGGTCCACCAAGACACAAGTTAAATCAACATTGCGTTTGGGTACAAACTGAAAACCTCTGGTGAAGAGTTCAAAAAAATCATTAGTCACTTTAACATCAGTAAAATTGTAGATACAAAAATTACCCTTTCTTACTACCACACATTCACCATGAACAGTTTCAGATAAATGGTTGGAAGGGGTACAAATAATTGTACAATTCATACCCCTTATCTCCGTGTTCTGTTCCAGCCCTGTGGTTGGTACATAGTCCGTCTCCCCCCTGCCCTTCCCTGGGGATAATAAAAATCCGAAGGACCATCTTGATTGTTCTTTTGGGCAAGTCTTTCACTCCTCCTAGGCAAATCTGGGGCTGGAACGGAGTCATTATCATTAAAATTTACCACATTATTCGCATCAGTGTTTTGCCTTGCGTCTTGCCTATTCCTACCGAACAATGGGTAGGTAGTACCTTCCCTGTATTCCACAAGATCACACTCAAGTTTCCTAATTTTACGATTCACTATCTTTTTACAAAATTGGTCCACCTCATTAAAGACATTATCATACTCCCTTTTAACAGACAGGAAGTTTTTACTCTTTACAACGGAATCGTTAAGCACTGTCACTTCTTGAAGCAGAATACCAGCCTTTTCTTCATAGTCCTTAACCATGCATTCTATCATTTCCAGCCCTGCTTTATCGAAGATTTTTACTAAATTATGGTAAAGACGAGAACCAGCCACAGCTTTGTTGGGGAATTTGTAGCAGCGTAGCCCTTTAGGGACATGCTGCACTCGCAGACATTCCTTTAAGTAATCAATCTCCAATTGCGTACTTTTGTATGCATATAACTTATCATTTAAAGTTTTAAAATTACGCTCAGCACAATTGTCAGAATTACTGCTGTTAACAAAGGTACCTTGTTTGAAGAGGAATTGCTTTTCAGTCCATGTAGTAAAGTTAAAATCCTTTTTCGTTTTGCCATTTCTGGTGTTGCTTATGCCTTGAGTTCTAGCTTGTTGCTCCTGTGGATCGGTGCTACCCTATGGAATCCCACCAGGAACTTCCGCTAAGAGAGGAACTTTGAAACCAGTCTCGGATGTTACTGCTGTGTTTAAACCAGGTCTGTTCTCTTGATTACCCGGTAACAAAACCTCGAGCCCAGTGGTCTTAGTGCTTAATGCATTAGTTAATTGCGTTAAAAGGGACAGCACCTGCTTGAATTCACCCCGAGTGACTGGTGCATCTTCCGCTTCGTCCCTTAGAAGTAACGGTGTATCCGAAAAGCTGGATCGATCAACCCCTTCAGCCATGGATCAAACAAGAACTAAGCACTGGAGAACGTCGACATCTGTGCAGTAACTGAAACCTGGTTCAAGGCTCCAGAGAGCACCCCAGCACTACCGGGCTACAACTCATACCACATGTTTCGACCACAGAACATGGACCGAAACACAAAAGCAGGGGGTGTATCCATATTCATCAAGGATACTTACACCTCCAGGTTAGTGGCACAGCATGATACCTCTGAGATCATCCATGTGCAACTAACATCGGGCAAATCTGAAATGCAAATTTTGGCCTGCTACAGATCACCCTCCTTGACCCAGGACCACCACTTCACCTTTCTGGAAACACTGGAAAACATGAAGGTCCTACCGAACACCCTGATATTAGGTTATTTCAATTACCCTACCACTCACTGGGAAAACTACTCGAGTACAAATTCCCAGGCCCAGTCCTTCCTGGAATTCATCAACACAAACACCCTGGATCAGCTGGTAAACTCCCCTACCAGAGGTGAAAACATACTGGACCTGGTCATCACCAGCATGGACAACAGGTGTTCCACACCGGAGGTTAACCCGTCACTGGTTAGATCAGACCATAAACTAATCACTCTAGATCAGACCATAAACTAATCACTCTGGATGTCCACACCCCACCACCACCACCCCCAACTAAGGAAACCACAGTAAAAAACTTTTCTAAAGCAAACTTCACCTTACTTAAGACAGAGGTGGCAAGATTCACAGCTCCCACTCTAAAGGATAATGCTGCCCAAGATGCAGAAACCTTTACAAATGCACTCTATGAGCAGCTACAAGGATGCATGGATCATGCCATCCCTAGCAAAACCAAGACTCACTCCTATAAGAGAAGTAAACCAGTTTGGTGGACCCCTGCAATAAACAGGCTATACAATAGAAGGAGGAAACTAGTTCAGAAAAAAAGCAAATCCCAAGAAGGAAGGACATCCCTGATCAGTTTCAGTAAGAAACTAAGGTCCCTTATGAAATCATCCAAGGCTAACTTCGAAAGAAAAATAGCCAAGGATTCAAAAGATAACCACAAAGCCTTCTTTAGCTATGTTAAGAATCTAAGTGGCAACTCGCAGATATGCACTGAACTAGTGCAAAATAGCACAAAATATACTGAACCTACTGATATTGCCAACATCATGGCAGATAAATTCAGCACAAACTTCACCCCCCTCTCACATCCAAAAGGGCCCACAACAATACCGGAAAAGTGTAGTGTCCCAAAAATCACAGACGCACAGGGTGAAAACAGCCCTTTCAAAAGCCAAAAACACAGCATCAATGGGACCAGATGGTGTCCCAGGCTGTGTCTTGCACAAACTACAGAACGAACTAACCCCCCCCCCTCACCTAAACATGCTGTTCAACCTCAGCCTCTCCACAGGCTACGTGCCCATAAAATGGTGCACAGCAACGGTTATTCCTCTCCACAAAGGAGGGGCCACAACTGCCCCTGGTAACTATCATCCGTGATAATAAGCTTGACTAGCCTGGTCTGCAAGGCTATGGAGTGCATCATCATGGAACTCATTAACAAAGACATTGAGAACCTCCAAACACTTGACCTGACCCAGTTCAGCTTTGTTAAGGGCAGATCATGCCTACTAAACCTGGTTGACTTTTTCGAAACAGTCACCATGGCCATAGACGAGGGAAAGGTGATTCACACAGCCTACCTTGACCTCGCCAAGGCTTTAGACACCATTCTCCACTCGGGTATTACAGAAAAACTCACTAGCCTGAACATACACCCCTATGTCACGAGATGGGTTGCCAACTGGCTTACAAACAGAACTCACACAGTAAGAATAGCGGGCTCCAGATCCGACTCTAAACCAGTCACAAGTGGTGTCCCACAAGACTCGGTCCTGGGACCCCTACTGTTCAGCATATACTTCTCAGAAGTACAGGCAAACACAGGAGGACTATGGCTAACCAAGTTCACCGATGACTGCAAACTGGGAGCCATAATTGACTCTCCGGCTGACAAGGACATCCTCCAAAAGGGCCTTACTGAGATGGACACCTGGTGTCAAAGTCATGGCCTCAAGCTAAATGCCAAAAAATGCATAGTCATCCCATTTGGGAAAAAAAAACACCCACGAATTGCCACATAGGTGGAAGCCCCCTTAATACAGAAGAGGTAATAAGAGATCTGGGGACCCAGGTAGATAGTAATCTCTCCTTTGACAATCATATTGCCAAAGTAGTTAGGAAATCCTTCTATGTGGTCCATCTAATTACTAAAGGGTTCACATCTAGAAATAAAGAGGTTATAGTGCCCCTCTACTCGTCACTCATTAGACCCATCATAGAGTACAATGCCTCATTTGGGATGTACCTCACAAGACACTTCCAACAGCTGGAAAGACCACAAAAGTACCTCACCAAGTGGATTACTTGCCTCAAACATATGTACTATGCAGCCCGACTGAAAAAACTCCGGCTGTACTCAGTGGCATATTGCTTACTCAGAGGTGATCTCTGCCTGACTTACAAAGCCATGTGCAACTCAGAATTAATGGACATGCTCCACCTAAAAAATCCAAGTCACTGCAAGCCACGCGCTCTAGTGAGCTAAACCTCGCCACAACAATAAATAGAACATGCTGGAGGGATAGATTCCTGTCACAGAGACTCCCCATGCTTTGGAACAAAATTCCAAATTACATCAGGCAGAGCCCCTGACTAGCACTCTTCAAAAGAAACCTTGATGAGTGGATGAGTAACAGAAAATACACCCCTGGGATCACTTCTTTGGCTCTGCTTGACAGAGGATCAGTTAATTAATCAATGGGGCAGTGAAAGCTGACACACTCTGGCTAGGCTTATAAACGCCCTCGGGCAGATAGCCTAGTACCTACCCATGAACCTATGAAACTCAACCATATGTTATAATTTAGTGACTTCATTTCTCAGTGACTTGAAAGCTGAGCTGAAAACTGCCAGCACTGAACCCCAGCAATGAAATAAAGGATGCATCACTCCTAATCAGAGTATCAAACAGTAGTCAGTAGTTCAAATAATATGAGAAAAGTTCAGTGAAAAAAAAGAAAATATACAAGGTATGATTTGGCCCTAGTTTACTGTTAGCTATATGCTCTCACTGTGGAAAATTACTGGAATAAGGGGTTGCAGCTCTTAAATGCATTATATTTGCAAACTACAATACAGGCTACCTTCCAGATGTCTGCATTCCATTTTGTTTTGCCCCTCTCAACTGCTTCTGTCCTGCCTACATTCATCACAAGCGTAGCCTGTGTTCAAAAAGGGGGGCATGACAAGACTATATAAAAGCAGATGATAATGTTTCTGCTGGGAGTGATTTTTATTTTTATTTTTTTGTAAATTAGAGTATTACATTAGCCTTCTTTGTTGTTCTTCATACTACTTGCTTAATTTCTGGTCATTTGATATGGCTACAATTCAGGATGATTTCCTTGCAGCTACTCTTATCTCCTCCACATTCATACAGGAGCATGGCAGGTCACTGAATTCCAAATAGCTGAAGCAGAGTTCAATGAAACAGTGAAACAAATTGAATGACTTAGTATGTCAGACCTATAACTAAGGTGAGGCAAAAGGGCGTCTTCCCTGGACACAAGCTGTTAGATGTCACAATTGGCATATGCCAAAGAAAAGCAACTGTAGTACCAGCTGCAGTGATATTAAGATTTCATGAAATGAATGCTGGTACTGGATTCATTGTTGAGGATAGAAATTCTGTATGTCTGAGTGACTGTAGCAGGGTGCTTGTTGCAGTTGTAGAAAACAGAGAGCTACAAAAGACCTTCCTTCAGGAAGTGACCAGGACACCAGATGATCTAGCTGTACATAAGTATAGCTATTTTCTAAGGCTGCCATTTTTTTCTGAAGTTATCCTTAAGGTGGGAACAGTTTATTAGACAGGGTATGAGGGAATAGCCTTCCCACATGGTTTTATAGCAAGTCTTGCTCACCCTGCCATGTAAGAGAGTAGGTTATGTACAGATGCCAAAGTCAGTGTGTACAGATTCGCTCTGCTTCATTTAGCTCCACTGGTTTGTGATTCACTGATTTGTCATGAGTGAACATGGATGTTCCATTCCTTGTATTTTGTTTCATAGAGGCATTTTTTTCATGTTGGGATCATGGCTGAGTTTCATTGTTTAAGTTCATTCCTGCAGTTTTGACAAGTTTCCTTTTTTCTTTCCTTTCATCCTTTTTATACTATATTTTGTTTCAACATAGCTGTGTAACTTGATGTGATCAGTTCAAAAGGAAACTTTGAATTCTAGGTCACATTCAGGAGTGCTATAGAAATGCTGAACATTCTAGCAGAAAGAAATACATACACTAGTAAAAATCAGCTTTGTATAAATCTGAAAATGTGCCTGTTATGCATACCCGATTTTTAACATACATTTCAAAGCTCACATTCACTATAGGTTATTCCAGAGAGCCAGTCATCCAGCCCCAGCTGCATTTTTAATGACCAATAGATTTGTTTCTTAGTGTATGTGCTGGGTGTTGAAGAGTTATGCAGTCCGTTCTATAAAATGAAAAAATAGATTTGGGTCTGAACCTCTTCTACTTTACTTTCTATGAAGCCTTATCCTTTAATATGAGCCACTATTTGTATTTAACATTTGATTTTACTTTTATTTATGGTAGTGTGTATCTTTTTCCCCATGTCTTACTTCTGTCATGCAGTGTCCTGTATGTTTTCTAGTATTGCAAGGAATTAGGGAGTTGGCAGAGGTGAAACCATCCTTGACTGTTACAAAGTGCCTATTACCCTTACATCACAAAATGGGATTCCCAACTTACTGCAGCTTGAAGTAAAGGCACGTGATTTCGGAAATGAAAGATGCATTCTGTCTTTTACTAACTTATAGACATGCAGTTGCACAGAGAATACAGCACACAGTAAGTTCTGCACTGGATTGCTCTGCTTTTAGGCTCACCTAAATGTCTGTCACTTCGCTGTTGTCACCTGTTTGTTATAGCCTGGTTTTCAGATAAACCAGAGTTTAGATAGCTGCTTTAGCCCTGTTTGTTCTATCCCTTAGTAATTTCCAACTCCCACAAAAAGGAGCAAATTATTCACACATTTTTTGTAATCTTTCAGGTTGTCCATGTTAGATTCAGCAGTATTGCAGTTTACTTTAGGTCATGTTGGCTTAATTTTTCAAAGAAAAGAGTGAGGTCCAATCTAACTGTATCTATCTGATATGAGTAATTTCATGGGGTACTCAGATTTGAACTAGGGTTGCCACCTTTTCAAATGGCCAAAGTGGGACATTTTTGGTACAAACATCAGATTTTACAGGCCAACTACATACCCACGGTCAGTACAAAGGATAGAACTTAACTTTTTTGCCTAAATAAAAGCTTATTCTTGTAGCATTTTAGTTGCTTATTCTGTTTCTTATAATATTTAGGTGTTTTAGATACAGAATGACTGTTTTATGCAACTATTACATAAAATATAGGAAATAATTTTGTCCTAAAATCTCAGGACATTTGCCATTTTTACAATTTTTCATCAGGACACAACTGCCCAAAGAGGGACTGTCCCTCGCAAAGTGGGACAGGCAGTAACCCTAATTTGAACCCATGAAAATGTGAGGGAAAAGCAGCTTGGCATGAAGTGATCCTCTTTCAAAAGTGCAGGAATTAAAAAAATAACAAAAGCAACTTTTTTATACACCTATGTATTAGGCAAACTGAAAAAGAAAGGCAATGACATGCTTGATATTAATGCATGAACAGTATTCTTTCCCTCTCTCTCACACACACATACATGCATAAATAAGGTTTTGTGGAGGTTGTAAGGGAAAGAAAGTAAATAAATGGTTAGTAAGCAATAGCTTTTACATAGAATAAGTAGGTAACTGTAGAGCACTGTCTCTTATCTAAGATAAGTTATAAATACATACATTATGAAAACTTATACAGAGGCGCACAAATGTAATACAGTTCTGTTCTTTTCCACTTACTGCCCAGAATTCTTTGCTATGACATAAACATTGGCTTCCTAGCTAAAGTAGCCTCCCTAAAGCAACAGCTTTAAATAATGCTGTGTCCTGCCTTTAAATGATGATGACCCCTTCGCAAAAGTACATTAAATAAAGAAAGCACCAACATTACCTGCTCTAATATAAGTTGTGAAAAGTAAGCCTGATCCATAACTTTCTTGTGAAGCAGTGCTTTTTAGACTGATTAGCAGGGCTAATGGTGGTAGATTTCAGCTTTGGAAAAACTAAATTTAATACACCTCTATTGTCGGTTACATAATATTCCTTCCTCAACTACTTTGGGAAAGTGGGCTTTTCACACAGACATAATTTTGCATTATTGTCACCTCTAAATGCGGTCTGAGGTGTCAAGCCATCTGGTCTTAGGAGAAAAGAGCAGTGCAGAGTCTGTCTGTGAAACATGGTGGCAGGCCTACACAAGTCTGACATTAATTAGCTTGTGTTCGAAATTCCAGCAAAGACTAAAGTCAGAACACAAAGAAAAGTGGGAGCATTTTGATAACAGCACACAAATGGCCTCTATCAGTGTGTATCAGTGCACTTCTCATCAGCCCTGCATGGATCTGCTTCATAATGACTCATTTTTTACTTTAGTCTTATATGCTACAGTAACGGAGAGTGCGTACTACTTTTCTTTTTCTTTCATCAGGATGCTAAATATCCAGTCACAGTATAAAATAATTGTTCTTGTCACTTATAATACTCCTTTTTCCTCTCAAGTAAAAAATATTACACATAAACCATGTATGAATTACCAATGAGAACATTAATTATGATAAAATCTGCCTTTGGTTCGGCCATGCAATGAAACAAAGGCAGAAATAATAAGCTTTGCAAAGTTCAGTTTCTAAATTATTATTAAATATTTCTTTTTAATGGAAACAGCTGCAATCATGGTGAATATTCATCAAAAAGGTAGATCTTTGTCAGCAGCTGTTGCAAGATACCTTTTGCTGTCACTTTTACATTTCTGTCTTTCCCTTTTTGCACTTGTACTACAGTAGTAACATCTCATTTACTTGCAGCATTTGATCATGTCCCATATCACTGATGATGCCCTATAGTATCACCTTTTTTAGATTCAATCCTTTATCCCCTCTATCTTATACCAAGAGAAACGTATTAAGCTATCTTGTTTCTCTTCCTCTGCCTGACCGTTTTCAAAGGTCACTCAGCTCTTGCTCCTTCTGTAGCCAGAATGATAGCCTCAGCATTTTTAGGCATTGTAGCAACTGCTTCATGCTTACCAAAAGCCCTTTATTGCTTCCTTACAATTATAAGATATGTGAGTGGTGAAAATATTTACTAAACTTGGAAGCTACCTTCTCACTTTGGAACACATTCAATAAGCACAACACACACACATACATATACACACACACACACACATACACACACACACACACACACACACACACACACACACACACACACACACACACACACACACACCTCTAGTAAACCAACTTACACGATGGTTATTAACAGCGCACTACTTAAGTCTCCCAGACAAAGGACTTAAAACCTCAGCAGCTCACACAATAATACAGCCTGTACATATACTTCTGAGAGTCACATTAATACCGACGCCAAGTCCTAAGGCCCACTAAGGCTGCATCCACCCGTGGTAATAATTATTAATAACTGACTCGATTTTCCGGCATACAGATACCACCATAATATTTTGGATAAGAATAGGATGTCATTTAGCTGTCTTTCTGGAGCCAGTAATCTGTGCATAACAAGGGCTCCCAGATCCCTCCATCCTGACAAATCTGAACATGACCTGTCAATGGTCCACATGATGGTGAATGACCTTAGGCACTCTAGCCATTGTGACCTACAGATGTATACGACTGAGCCTAATATGCATGTGTCTGAGGCAGGAAAGACACTGGTGTTGAGTGGTATTTTGTCATCACCAAGAATGATGCCAAGATTCAAAGGCAAATGGATTTAATAATTGGCTCTATCTTATTTTGTTTATTCTTTGCTGATTATAGTAGAGTGGTTATCCAAATGTACTATTTTCCAGCTCAGCAATGGACAGTACAAAATATAATTACAGGAGTGAAGAACAGTAAAATAGTAAACATAAACAGTCATACTATAAGTGAAGGTAATTACAATGACATTTTACTACGCAAGATCAAATGTTACAAACAATAGTCACACTGTATGTGAAGGAAGTTACAATGAAATTCAAGGAACCTGCGCTCAAACGATGCAATGTCAGCTTAGGATGAGATGGCTGATAGATCTTCCTGTTTTGCCACAGATGGTCTGCTCCTGTCTTACTAAGGATATTACATTCTGGTTAAAGCCTTTGCTGTCTCCATAGTGCTTTTTCAGGCAGAGTCCATTTGTTGGACATTCCAACCTACTAAAATCTAATTTGGAATACATTAAAGTGGTGACAGGAATCTTAACAAAAAATGTCTGAACTTAAGGAACCTACAACTTGAACACATTCAAATATGTGTAGTTACAAAGACATGGTTTCAGAACAATGAAAGCTCTCCTTCTCTCTTCCTGGTTATAGTGCCTAGAATGTTTTCAGACCTAGTGGTCATTGTGGGGGGAGTATCTGTATTTGTTAAGCAATATCTTTGGCCTTATCGAGTGCCACCTGAACCTGCTCACTGTTGACAGTTGGGGGGCTTATACTAGAAGGGATATCACAGGGCGTAGTGGGGACTGAAATTAGATCTAAATTTATCAGCCAGTAGATGCACTATGTCACCGTGGTCAGTGAAGTTTGTGCCATTTACCAATAGTTCTGTACACTCCTGAGTATTACCTTTAAGGTTATTTATATAGATGAAGAAGATCATTTGATTGTCCTTAGGCTAGGAGGCTATCCTGACCTTATAATTGGCTTGGACTTTATTAGACCTCTTAGTTTCTGTATAGTTGAATCAAAGAGCTCTTGTCTCTATGAGAGTTGCTCTTTCTGATTTTGGCCATGACTTTTTTCTTTTGTTATATACCCTGTTAAGGTAAGGATTCCACCAGTGGGATTTGTTTTTGGTGTTAGATCTGGGCTTAAATGCTGGTAGGAATGGCAGCTTCATTGCACCCATTTGTATGTTTGTACAGGGTTTCTATAAATAATGCTGCATAAGTAGCTAATGTCTGATAAATCTACATCTGAAATGGAGAGGAAAGTGTTGGAAGATATGTTTATTAATACGGGACACCCTATCTCTTTAATAAAATCAGCAATGAAATTAACTCTGGTTGGGGTGTGAAACATAAACCACTTCTAAGTGCAGGTTTAGGTATACAATACTCTAATAGTGGTATGTTGGACCGGACCTTTGGGCAAGTTTCCACCAGGTTGCCCAATGACTGACCTTGGAACATGCCGGGATCTTTAGTAGTAGTCATGAGGGTTGAAGATTGACTCGACCTTTCAAAGAGCATTAGTGTTGCAATACAATACAGTTTCACACATCTTTAAGGAAGTGCTGAAAAGGAAATGGAGTATTTTTAAGGCTAAGGGCAGTATTTTTCATACACTAGTTGAAACACCTCATTTTGTGTACAAGAGACCATAACATTTTAAAAATTTGGTGGAGACCACAGTTAAGTCCACAGGTGCTGATAATAAGGCACCAACAATGTGACATGTGTAACCAGTGTATGTTTATCCTTGAAGACAAACTCATACATATTAACAATAGCTTGAATTCTGTTGTGCATCCCATTAAGGGAAATTGTGACAGCAAAGGGTTGGTTTATCTTGCACCTACTCTACATGCTCTGCTTTTATGTTGGAAAAAAATGAGTGTATTCTTAGGAAACACATCTATGAACAGAATCTTGACATCCTAAAAGGTAACACTAATAATAGGTTCATATGTTCATAGGTGTGCACTAGGCTAATGGCCCTGGAGCCTTTACAAGCCTAGCCGATAGAAGTGCCCTGGCATTGTGCCGCACGTCGTTAGTTCCCAGTGCGTCTATCAAGTAGAGCCACTGGAGTGATCCCCGGAGTGAACTTTCTATTTCTCATCCACTCATCAAGATTTCTCTTGAAGAGGGCTAGTGAGGTGCTCTGCTTGACATGTATGGGAAGTCCATTCCAGAGCATGGGCAGTCTCTGGGTTATGAACGTGTCCCTCCAGCATGTTCTGTTGATTGTGGTAATGAGGTTGAGGTCTCTGGAGCGTGTGGTGTGGAGGGATTGGGATTTCTTTAGATATAGCATTTCTAACAGAGCTGAGACAGACGTGGCTTTGTAAGTCAAACAGAGATCGCCTCATAGTAGATGATATGAGACAGAGAATAGCTGGAGTTTTTTTGGTCTGTCCATGTAGGACATGTGTTTAAGGCCTAGGATCCTCTTCATGAGATACTTTTGTAGCCCCTCCAGCTGTTGCAGGTGTCTAGTGAGGTACATGCCAAATGGGGCATTATACTCTATGATTGGTCTAATGAGGGAAGAGTAGAGAGAAATGATGACCTCTTTCTTCCTGGATGCAAAACCCTTGGTAATAAGATGTGCTACATTGAAGGACTTTCTGACCACAGTGGCAATGTGGTGGTCGAAGGAGAGGTTGCTGTCAACATGTGTTCCCAGAACTCTTATAACTTCTTCAGTGTTCAGTGGGCTCCCATCGATGTGGTAATTAGTGGGAACTGAGTTTTTCCCAAAGGGGATGATGAAGCATTTTTTGGCAGCCATGGTTTTGACACCAGTCATTGGTCTCAGTGAGCCTTTCTGCAGGATGTCTGCATCACTTGGGAAGTTAATAATGGATCCCAGCTTGCAGTCGTCTGTGAATTTGGTCAACCAGAGTCCCTTTGTGTTGGCCTAGACTTCTGAGAAGTAGATGCCAAACAGGAGAGGACCCAGTATCGATCCCTGTGGGACTCCACTTGTGAGTGGTCGACAGTCTGACTTGGAGTCCGCTACTTTCAGACTGTGTTTTCTATCTGTAAGCATTTTCAACCTACCTAACAATATAAGGCTTGATAGGTTACCACAGAAGAAGAAGTAAATCCAAAAAACGACTCAGCCAGTAAATCCAAAGATTTATTTTTTGAATATATGGGTTGATGCCTAGTTTAGTGAGTTTATCAATAATTCCTGAGTGAGGAATGGTGTCAAAGGCCTTGGCCAGATCGGGGTAGGCTGTATGAACTGCATCACCTTCATCCACCGCACTGGTGACTGACTCAAAGAAGTCAAGCAAGTTGAGCAGGCATGATCTACCTGTCACAAAACCAAATTGCGTGGGATCTAGAGTTTGGAGATTCCCTATATCCTTGTTAGTTAGCTCCATGATGATGCACCCCATAGCCTTACATATCAGACTAGTCAGGCTAATGGGGCGATAATTTCTCAGGTCTGTAGTCACTCTTCCTTTATGGAGAGGGATGACTGTAGCAGTGCACCATTCAGTAGGGACAAAGTCTGAGGTGAGGCTGTGAGTGAATAGAGTACACAGATGTGGTGCCAGGTCACTTTGTAATTCATGTAGAACACAGCCAGGGATATTGTTGGGTCCCCATGGAAGCTGTATTCTTGGCCTTAGACAATGCCGGTTTAACCTGTGCTGCAGTAATGCAGGGTGCTTTGCATTTTTCCAGTATTGAAATTGGTCCTTTATGGGGTGAGAGAGGTGTAAAGTTGGCACTGAATCTGTCGGCCAGTATGTTGGCAATATCTGTTGACTCAGTATAGGAGGTACCGATGTGCAGTAACTCAGAGCAAATCTTGTTATTGCCATGGAGATTCTTGATATAACTTAAGAAGGCTTTGTGGTTGTTTTTAGTGTCTGCCGCAATTCTGCCTTCATAGCTGCCTTATTTAGACATTCACTTGCTTGTGGGGCTTTAAATTATTTAATTTTGTGATTCTTTAGAAAATAGATGTTAATGCCGTGGTGGTTTATGGGAGAATAGAAATGTGTATAAAGAATTATTATGGCAACTTAAGTTAAATGTCACAAAACCATCACTTTTGAAATCCCACCCCTTCAATTATTTAAATTTATTGGCCATCCTACAGTATTTCATAGTACCAAAATACAAAAGTAACCACCCCTTTCAGTCCATCTTGCTGTTTTAAAAATAGTAACTCTCCACTAAACCTTAACTTTTTAAACAGGTAAAACTCAAGTTACCTATTTTCATATCTAACTTCTCTAGTGCACACTGCAGAGTGCATTCTTTTCAATCTTACCTTTAAGCATCCCTGTTACTAGCACTTTCTCTAATACCCAAAAAGATCATCTCTACTTGACTCCAAGTAGACTTTTCTCTATCTGTTAAACCTAGCACTTGCTCCTACAGTACTTATTACCTTGATACGGCACTCTTATAGATAGCACCCCAAAAAGGCAAACCCCCATTTCTCGGTCACCACGTCCCCGGAATCTCTTTTAAAGTTTTTTTGTCTAGTCCTTCTAGCATGTCGAGGGATCAGTTGCTAGTGTCCTCTCCTGCTCAGCTGGTGAACCTGGGAATATTGAGGCAATGTTACAATTGCCTCATGTACACAGACAACCCTCTCCTCCTCCCACAAAACACAAATACATGCGAGAGATGCAACTATACGGCCAAACTGGAGGCTGAGCTCTCTCAACATAGGACTGGCAAGACCAGTCAAGAGGAGAAGGTTACCACACACACTATAGACCCAGTCTCACATAGTACCATCACAACCTCAAATCATACACATAAACACACAAAGACATACTCGGGCTCTGATCAAAAATCTACCAAAACAGCAGAGGCCACCAAAGCAGACACCCAAACAACCACCACCTCAGAACACAACACCTGCAACACATAGACCTCACAGTCAGAGTGTCAAACAGTCACAGCCCTTAAGGCCAAACACAATGCCAGACACACTAGTCATTGGTGACTCCATAGTCAGACACACTGACGTCCCGCTCACCAGACTGAGTAAGGAGAAGGTCACAGTAAGCTGCCTGTCGGGCGCTAGAATCCGCCACATAACGCAAGCACTCAGGTCTCTCAACAGCAGGTACAAATATGACTCAGTCATTGTCCACGCTGGTGTAAACGACCTGAGACGTACCTCCTTGGACTACATGAAAAGAGACATTGAGGAGCTCTCTGATTATGTAGCCCAGGCAGGTATGACCCTGACCTTGAGCAGTATCCTACCTTCACCAAGAATGATGCCACAATACAGAGATAAGATGATCAGCTTTAACAATTGGCTTAAACTCTGGTGTCATTCAAAGGGGATCCAATGTCTGTCTGCCTGGGATGACATGCTGGACAAGCCACGCTGCTTTGCAAGGGACGGCTTGCACCTGTCACCCCTGGGATTCCGGATATTGGCAAAGGCTCTTGCCACCCCCATAGTGCATTTTTTAGGCAAGGCTCAAATTCTAAACCTACCACCCTAGAACACAAAAAAGGAAAAAAACTAAGGGTAATGCTGCTCAATGCCAGAAGTCTAAATCTCAAAATGCACGCACTCGAGGCCCTTCTCAGTATGGAGAACATCGATGTCTGTGCAGTGACAGAAACCTGGTTCAAGGCTCCTGAGAGCACCCCAGCACTATCAGGTTTTACCTCTTATCATGCGTTCCGGACCCAAAATCCGGACAATACCAAGAAAGGAGGGGGGGTATCCATATTCATCAAAGACACCCACACCTCAAGACTGGTGGCAACGCACGATGCATCGGAGACCATCCAGGTGCAATTAACCATAGGCAAGACTGCTCTGCAAATTGTAGCATGTTACAGGCCACCCTCACAAACTCAGGAACCTCACATGGCCTTCCTGAAAACACTAGAGGGGATAAATGTATCACCAAACACCATCATACTAGGTGACTTCAATTACCCTAATATAGACTGGGAACACTACTCAAGCCCAAACACCCTAGCCCAAAAGTTCCTGGAATTCATAAACTCAAATGCCATGGAACAACTAGTCACCATCCCCACAAGAGGAGAAAACATACTTGATCTCATCATCACGAACATGGGAGCACAATGTTCAACACCGAAGTATACCCCTCACTGGTGAGATCAGATCACAAACTAATCTCGCTGGAGGTCCTCATCCCACCCCACCTGAAATAAAAAGACCACAGTAAAGAACTTCTCGAAAGCCGACTTCACACTTCTAAAGACTAGTGTGGTCTCCTTTAAGGCCCCGAGCCGACGGAAAACAGTACTCAAGCCGCTGAATCACTTACAAATGCCTTCTACCAGCACCTGCAGGACTGCATGGATAAGGCAATCCCAAGCAAAACAAAGACTCTTTGTACCAAAGGCAAGCGTCCACTCTGGTGGACCCCAGCCATAAACAAACTCTACAACAAAAGGAGGAAGCTACTACAAGATAGAGCAAAATCCTTAAAAGGTAAGACACCCTTGATCACTATAAGTAAAAACTAAGAGCTCTCATAAAATCATCCAAAGCAAATTTTGAGAGAAAAATAGCTAAAGACTCAAAAGACAATCATAAGGCCTTCTTTAGCTATGTTAGAAACCTGGGAGGAAACTCCCAGATATGCTCAGAACTAGTTCAAAATGATGTGAAGATTACTGATCCTACAGACATTGCCAACATACTGGCTGACAGGTTCAGTGCAAACTTCTCCCCTCCCCAAAAGGAGAGATATCTATACCAAGCGATTGCAGCCCCCAAACATCTCCAACGCCCAAGTGAGAACTGCTCTCCAAAGCAAAAACACAGCATCCATGGGACCTGATGGTGTCCCCGGCTGTGTGCTCCACGAACTCAATGAGGAATTAAACCCACAGCTAGGACAGCTGTTTAATCATAGTCTTACCTCTGGATACGCACTCCAGGAGTGGCGCACTGCAACTGTGGTCCCACTTCACAAAGGCGGTGCCTCCACCGACCCTGGAAATTACCGCCCATTAGCTTGACAAGCCTTATCTGCAAAGCCATGGAGAGGATCATAATGGACCTCATAAATAAAGACATAGGGAATTTGCAGACTTTGGATCCATCCCAGTTTGGCTTTGTCAAAGGCAGATCATGCCTTCTAAACTTGGTTGACTTTTTCGAAACAGTCACCAAAGCCATTGATGAGGGAAAGGCAGTCCATACAGCCTACCTCGATCTGGCGAAGGCCTTTGATACAATACCCCACTCGGGTATCATTGAAAAACTCATCAGCTTAAATGTTAACCCATACATCACAAGATGGGTTGCAAACTGGCTGAGTGACAGAACCCACAGGGTCAGAGTTGCTGGCGCCATGTCAGACTCAAAGCCTGTCACAAGTGGTATACCACAGGGCTCAGTCCTGGGCCCACTCTTGTTTGGCATCTACTTTTCCGAAGTACAAGCAAACACAGGAGGGTTATGGCTGACAAAGTTTGCAGATGACTGCAAACTGGGCCATAGTAGAAAACACATCTGACACAGATGCCGTTCAGGAGGGTCTCACAGAAAAGGATAACTGGTGCCAGAGCCGTGGCCTAAAGTTAAATGCCAAAAATGCATAGTCATACCCTTCGGGAAAAACAAGGTTACCCCTAGCTACCAAATAGGTGGCAATCCACTGAGTACAGAAGAAGTTATCAGGGACCTGGGGACCCAGGTTGATAGTAGTCTGTCATTCGACACCCATGTAGCTAAAGTAGTTAGGAAGACCTTCTACATTGCCCACCTTATCATGAAGGGATTCTCATCTAGATCAAGGGAGGTCATAGTCTCCTATACTCATCACTCATCAGACCAATGATTGAGTACAATGCCCCATTCGGAATGTATCTGACCCGACACTTGCAGCAGCTGGAGAGGCCACAAGTTCCTCACCAAAAGGATAAAGGGTCTCAAACATCTGTCCTATGCTGCCCGACTGAAAGAACTCCAGCTCTATTCAGTCGCCACCGCTTGCTCAGAGGTGACCTTTGCCTAACATACAAGGCCATGTCAAACCCAGATTTGATGAATATGCTTCACCTCAAAAAATCTAGATCCATCAGAGCCACAAGGGCGGGAGACTTAAACCTCGACATGGCTATTAATAGGACGTGCTGGAGGGATAGATTCATCACCCAAAGACTCCCTATGCTGTGGAATAAAATCCCGGTATATGTGAGGCAGAGCACCTCGCTGGCCTTGTTCAAGAGAAATCTTGACCAATGGATGGGAGATCGCAGATATACCCCAGGGATTACCTCAGTGTCACTGCTCAACAGAGGCACAGCAAAATAATGGGTATAGTTCCCCATACTAAAGGGGTGGCGTAAGCCACAAAACTATGGGCTAGGCTTGTAAATGCCCTCGGGCAGATAGCCTAGAATGAACCTATGAACCTATGAACCTATCCACCAGGGATTAATGATCAATCATGCTTCATTATTACCAGTGCTAAGACAGATGGCAGCTAAGTTATGATATAGGTTAATAGTAGATGTTAAATATTAATGTTTTTTATAATTATTTTTTCTGTTACTGATTTTAGCCAATATTATATAGCATTGTTTAACAATGATGTACTGTTGTTTTGTTGATTTCAGCACATTGTTAGTGCCTACATATTAAGTATTTGTAAGGATCTCTTTAAGTTGACTTCCTTAAACTGTTTTTTTTTTTTAATTGCTTAACCATTGGCTACTTTTGATCACGTCTTTGCATTTTTACTTTAAATGCGATGGCACTTTTTATGTACTTTGTTCTGAGGAAGTCCTTTGTAATTATTTGGATGAAAGCTTAAGTTTCTAGATTAACACATGCCTTTTCAATAAACTTTGGTGTTGGGATTTACCATGTTGGTCCCACGTTTTGCCATTGTTCGAGACTGGTCCATTCACCATTTTCAACAATGACCTGATCCCAAAGAGCAAAAGATACATCAAGTTCTTTCAATTAGCAATATTAATTAATTTATTTATTTATTTATATTTGTTTATATTATATACAAAATGAGTCCATAGCAAAATTCAGAGCATAGTAAGATTGACTGCAGATAGGTTAACATAAAAAGAAGTGATCTGATTAACTGGATAAAAATATATAGAAAATGCAAGCTAAGATAAGCATAAAATACAGTGCAATTGGAGTTAGTGCAGAATGGCACAAAATATACTGAACTGACTGATATTGCCAACATTCTGGCAGACAGGATTAGTGCACACTTCACCCCACTCTCACCCCCAAAAGGGCCCATGACCATACCAGAAGAATGTAGAGCCCCGACAATCACTGACACACAGGTTAAAACAGCCCTATCCAAAGCCAAAAACACAGCTTCAATGGGACCAGACGGTGTCCCAGGCTGTGTCTTACATGAGCTCCAAAATGAACTAACCCCTCACCTAAACACACTGTTCAAACTCAGCCTCTCTACAGGCTACGTACCCATAGAGTGGCACACAGCAACAGTAACCCTCCACAAAGGTGGAGCCACAACGAACCCCAGGAACTATCACCCTACAAGCCTGACTAGCCTGGTCTGCAAGGCTAAGGAGCACATCATCATGGAACTCATTAACAGAATCATTGAACCCTACCCAGTTTGGCTTTGTTAAGGGCAGATCATGCCTCCTAAACCTGGTGGAATTCTTTGAGACAGTTACCAAGGCTTTAAATGAGGGAAAGGAGGTTCACACAGCCTACCTAGACCTTGCAAAGGCTTTCAACACCATTCCCCATTCTGGTATTATAGGCAAGCTCACCAGCCTGAGCATAAACCCCTACGTCATGAGATGAGTTGCCCATTGGCTCATGGATAGAACCCACACGGTGAGAGTTGCAGGCTTTAGGTCTGACTCTAAACCAGTTACAAGTGGCGTCCCCCAGGGCTCAGTACTGGGACCCCTCCTGTTTGGTATATACTTTTCTGAGGTACAGCAAGCACAGGAGAACTATGGCTGACCAAGTTCACAGACGATTGCAAACTGGGGGCCATAACTGACTCTCCGGCTGATGCAGACATCCTCCAGAAGGGTCTCTCTGAGATGTATACCTGGTGTTAAAATCTTGGCCTCAAGCTAAATGCCAAAAAGTGCATAGTCGCCCCCTTTTGAAAAACTAAGTACCCGCAAACTACTACATACGTGGTAGTCCCCTAAATACAGAAAATGTAATAAGGGATCTGGGGACCCAAGTAGATAGTAATCTCTCCTTTGATAATCATATTGCCAAGGTGGTTAGAAAATCCTTCTATGTGGCCCACCTAATCACAAAAGAGTTTGCATCTAGAACAAAAGAGGTTATTGTGCCCCTCTACTCATTACTCATCAGACCTATCATAGAGTACAATGCCCCATTTGGGATGTACCTTACAAGACACCTGTAACAGCTGGAAAGACCACAGAAGTACCTCACCAAGAGGATTACTGGCCTCAAACAGATGCCTTATGCAGCCTAACTGAAGAAACTCCAGCTGTACTTGGTTGCATGCCGCTTACTCAGAGGTGATCTCTGCCTGACATACAAGGCCATGTCCAACCCAGAATTGATGGACATGCTCCACCTAAAAAGAACAAATCCCCGAGAGCCACACACTCTAGGGATCTAAACCTCACCACAATGATAAATAGGATGTGCTGGAGGGATATATTCCTGTCCCAGAGACTCCCCTTGCTTTGGAACAGGATTCCAATCTACATTAGGCAGAGCCCCTCACAAACACTCTTCAAGAGAAACCTTGACGAGTGGATGGGAAACAGAAAATTTGCCCCGGGGATCACTGCAGTGGCTCTACTGGACAGAGGCATAGGGAACTAATGGCTCTGCTGGACAGAGGCACAGGGAACTAATCTAAGGAGGCAGCGAAATCCAACACATTCTGGCTAGGCTTAGAGATGCCCTCGGGCAGATCGCCTAGTACTTACCTATGAACCTATGAACGTATATAATAAATTAACATCTATATACATGTGAAATATTTGTGTATAATATGGCACATTAGGAGACCTAAGATACAGATACAGATTCTTAATTTTAGCACTTAAATTTGCTTATTCATGCTCAGCACTTGTTCAGAACCTGTAAACACTAAATAAGCTACTAATTACTATAGCACTCAGTCTTCCTCATTACCTAGAGGAAAACAGTTTTTGTACTTACTTTTCTCACTTGCTTAGAGAAAAACAGCTCTTGTACTCACTTTCCTCACTTATCTAGAGGAAAATAGTTTTTTATTCAGGCATGTCCAAGGGTCAGCTCCTAGTGTTCTCTCCTGTCTATCTGATGAATCTGGACATCGTGAGGCAATGTAGAAATTGCCTCATGTACACAGATAATCCTCTCCTCCTACCACCCAACACTACAACCTGTGAGAGATGCACTTATCTAGCCAAACAGGAGGTGAAGCTGTCTCCAACCAAGACTGAACGTGACAGTCATGAGAAGAAGGTAAACATTTGCACCACACCACACTCATCACATAGTCTCACTAAATCTACACCACCAAAATCCACACATAGTAACACAAAAAACTTTCGCTGAGGCTCTCAATAATAATCTGTCTAATCAACAGAGACCTCCAAAGCAGAAACGCAAGCAACCTCCATCCCCCAACACAACCCAAATGAAACATAGCCCACAGACTCAGTGTGCCACTCAACCACAGCCAATAAGGCAAAACAACGTACCCAACACACTAGTCATAGGTGACTCTATAGTCAGGCACTCTGATGTCCCACTCATCAGGCTAAACAAGGAGAGGGTTACTGTCAGCTGCCTGTTGGGTGCCAGGATCTGCCACATAACCCACGCACTCAGGTCACTCCACAACAAGTACAAATATGACTCTATCATTGTCCATGTTGGTGTGAATGACCTGAGGCATCTCCTGAACTACATGAAAAGAGACATGGAAGAGCTCTCTGATCTTGTAGCCCAGGCAGGTATGACCCTAGCCCTGAGTAGCATTCTGCCATCACCGAGAAGGATACCGCAGTACAAGGACAAAATGATTGACTTCAACAATTGGCTAAGCTTCTGGTGTCATTCTAAGGGGATCCAGTATCTGTCTGCTTGGGATGACATGGTCAACAGACCATGATGCTTTGCCACAGATGGCCTGCACCTGTCGCCCCTGGGATTCTGGATACTGGCTAAGGCTCATGCTGCCCCTATAGTGCCTTTTTTAGGCAAGATTCAAATAACAAATTCACCACCATAACAGGAACATGCAAGCAAAAACTGAGGGTAATGCTACTCAATGCTAGAAGTATAAATCTCAAAATGCACTCACTCGAGGCACTCCTTAAAATGGAGACTATCGATATCTGTGCAGTGACTGAGACCTGGTCCAAGGCTCCAGAGAGCACCCCTGCACTACTAGGCTATAACTCATACCACACTTTTCGGCCATGTAACCTGGACCGAAACACCAAAGGCGGATGTGTGTCCATATTCATTAAGGATATCCACACCTCCAGACTAGTTGCTCAGCATAATGCATCCGAGGTTATCCAAGTGCAACTAACTCTGGGCAAAACTGCAATCCAAATTGTAGCTTGCTACAGATTCTCCACTATGCCCCAGGATTCCCACTCCTCTTTTCTTGATGTACTGGAAAATATTAGGGTTCAACCAAACACCCTAAAAATGGGCGACTTCAACTACCCCAACATTAACTGGGAAAACTACTCATGTACCAACTCCTTAGCGCAACACTTTCTGGAATTCATAAACTCCAATGCCCTGGATCAACTTATCCACACCCCCACCAGGGGCAGCAATATCCTAGACCTAGTCATTACCAACATGAGTGACCGGTGTTCCACACCTGAAGTCAACTCCTTGTTGGTCCGATCCGACCATAAGCTAATCACCCTTGATATCCACATCCCACCCCCCATTAAGGAAACCACAGTAAAACATTTCTCCAAAGCCAACTTCATGCTTCTTAAGACAGAAGTGGTGAACTTCATGACACCCATGCAGATGGACAATACAGTTACAACTGCTGAATCCTACACAAATGCACTCTATAAGCACTTACAGAGTGCATGGATCGTGCTATCCCAAACAGAACCAAGACGCTATCCTCCAAAAAAGGAAGCCAATCTGGTGGTCCCCTGCCATAAACAAACTGTACAACAGAAGGAAGAAACTGCTGCAAAAGAGAGTAAAATCCCATGTGTGGAGGAGCTACATGGTCAGCCTCAGTAAAAAGCTGAGATTCCTTATAAGATCCTCCAAAGCTAGCTACAAAAACAAAATTGCCACTAATTCCAAGGACAACCACAAAGCATTCTATAGCTATGTCAAGAATCTCGATGGCAACACCTAGATCTGCTCTGAGTTACAGCACAAAGGCAAGAAAATTACAGAATCAACTGATATTGCCAACATCCTAGGTTCCATGCTAACTTTACCCCCTCTCACCCCCTAAAGGGCCCATATCTGTACAGGAAGAATGCAGAGTCCCTGTAATCACAACTATGCAGGTAAAAGCTACACTCTCTAAAGCCAAAAACACAGCATCCATGGGACCTGACAACATCCCAGGCTGCGTTTTACATGAACTTCAGAACAAACTGGCTCCCCACTTAAGCACCATGTTCAATAATAGCCTTGCATCAGGCTTTGTGTCCACTGAATGCCACACAGCAACAGTTATGCCACTGCACAAAGGGGGAGCCACCACTGATCCCAGGAACTATCGACCTATTAGCCTGACAAGTCTAGTCTGCAAAGCCATGGAACGTATCATCATGGAACTCATAAACAAAGACATTGGCAACCTCCAAACTCTGGATCCCACCCAGTTCGGGTTTGTGAAAGGCAGATCATGCCTCCTGAACCCGATCGACTTCTTTGAGGCAGTCACCAAAGCTGTAGATGAGGGTAAGGTGGTTCACACAGCCTATCTTGACCTCGCCAAGGCTTTCAACACCATCCCCCATTCTGGAATTATAGTTAAATTCACTAAACTAGGTATAAATCCCTACATCACAAGATGGGTTGCCAACTGGCTCACTGACAGAACCCACACTGTAAAAGTTGCAGACTCCAAATCTAACCTCAAAGCAGTGATAATGGAGTACCACAGGGTTCCGTCCTGGGACCTCTCCTGTTTGGTATCTACTTCTCTGAAGTACAGGCTAACACAGAAGGTCTCTGGCTAATGAAGTTCACAGATGACTGCAAACTAGGAGCCATAGTCAAGTCCCCAAATGATGTGGACATCCTACAGAAGGGCCTCACTGAGACAGATGCCTGGTGTCAGAGCCATGGCCTCAAGCTCAATGCCAAAAAGTGCAGTGTCATCCCCTTTGGTAAAAACTCTGTACCCATGAACTACCACATAGGCAGCAATCTACTTAACACCGAATGAGTGATAAGAGACCTTCTCTCCTATGATAGTCACATCGCCACAGTAGTCAGGAAGTCCTTCTACTTGGCACACCTCATCATAAAAGGGTTCTCATCCAGGAAAAAAGAGGTCATTGTTCCCCTCTACTCGACACTCATTAGACCCATTATAGAGTACAACGCCCCTATTGGAATGTACCTCACAAGACATCTGCAGCAGCTGGAAAGGCCACAGTAGTACCTCACAAAGAGGATTGCTGGCCTCAAACAAATGCCCTACACTGACAGCCTCAAAAAACTCCAGCTTTACTCCATAGCATATTGCCTACTCTGAGGTAATCTCTGCCTAACATATAAAGCTATGTCAAACCAGAGTTGTTGGACTTGCTACACCTAAAGAAATCCCAGTCCCTCCAAGCTACATGCTCTAGGGACCTAAACCTTGTCACCACAATAAACATGACATGCTGGAGGGATAGATTCCTGTCCCAGAGACTTCCCATACTCTGGAACAGGCTACCCATCTATGTCAAGCAAAGTTCTTCATTAGCACTCTTCAAGAAAAATCTTGATGAGTGGATGGGAAATAGGAAATACACCCTGGGGATCACTTCTGTGTCTCTGCTCGACAGTGGCACAGGAAAATAACTTTCTTTGGTGGCGTAAGCCAGGGAACCTTGTTGGCTAGGCTTATGTAGGCCCTTGGACCAATAGCCTAGTTCCTGCCTATGAACCTACATTGCCATGATAGCATTTGCAGGTAGATTCAGTAAAGAGACGCTCTTTAAGTGCATCATTGCAGCTTGTAATGTTTTCTAGATTTCTGAAATCTGCAGACAGGTAGTTCCAGGTAGCAGGTCTCAGTCTAGAGAAGGCAATCAAACCTACAGCAGTTTTAAAAGGAGGGCTTACTAGAGTGAAACTGTTGTCCTGTGTATGTTTGAATACATAAGGGTTGTCTTGTAAAGATAGTTTCACTATTAAAGGGGGCAGTGACTGCATATTAGCACCTTGTAAATTAGAGTACTTAGAAGAAAAGTGGTTCTATGTGGCACTGAAAGCCATTTGGAATTTTTTATTAAATTGAAATGGTGTATCTGGGAGGTCTGCTAACAGAATTAATCTGCAGTTTTCTTTCTCAGCAGTATGTATTCTGTGAGTATTGTGGGTTGAAAGCATAGTGAAAGTCAATATTCAAGTTGATTTTAGCAGTGGCCTGTGAGTAGGAGACTGATCTTATAATACAGTTTTAACTGAGCAAGGAGTTTATTATTTATAGAATGTGTGTGTGTGTGTGTGTGTGTGTGTGTGTGTGTGTGTGTGTGTGTGTGTGTGTGTGTGTGTGGGGGTGTGTGTGTGTGTGTGTGTGTGTGTGTGTGTGTGTGTGTGTGTGTGTGTGTGTGTGTGTGTGTGTGTGTGTGTGTGTGTGTGTGTGTGTGTGTGTGTGATAAAGGAATGGGCAGGGTCGAGTATTAAGATATTTTGGTACCTCTGTTCAATGACATTAGGTATTCTGTTCCCATTAAGATCTGTTAAGAGAGTGAGTAATTTCTTGTCTGAGACAAAGACCATGACATTGGTTTTCATGGGGTTAATTATTAGCTTGTTAGTACTGGAGCAGATGCATATATGAGTGAAATCGTCCTGTAACTTGGTTTGCAGGTCAGAGTGATCAGTACTGGATTGTAGGAGCAGCATATCATCTGCATACATTATTAATTTAAGATTTGGTAATTCTAAGGGAGATTGTTAACAGAGAGAGAAGAGAAAAAGACCTTGCACTGACCCTTGTAACACACCTGTATTAAATTTACCAGCAGTAGAGGATGAGAACTTGATTGCTATGGACTTGGAAGGTCCTCTCTGTTAGATAGCTGCAAAATCAATAAAGAGCATTACCTCCAAAGTTGAGTCTTTTGAGTTGATTGAGAAGAAGGGTGTGGTTGATTATTTCAAAAGCCCTTGTCATGTCAACAAAAGAGACCTACAGTAGTAAGCCCAGCATTTAGGTTGCAATAAATGGTATCAGTGGCCATTATCAGGACAGGAAAGGTACTGAAAACATTGCGAAACTCATGCTGTGCATCTCATAACAGGCCATAGCTGTTAATGTACTTAAGTAGCTGCCTCTATAAAAAAATTTCAAATATTTTACCAACAGAGCACATGGTAGAAATAAGTCTATAATCCTGCAACCCATTAGGACAAGTAACATGGATTATAACTGTATGCCTGAATGCTGATGGGAGAGTGCCTGAGGTGTGAGAGACAGAGAGGTTAAATATATGAATAAGGGAGTTAGCAGTTTATTAAGCTACAAGATTTAGGAAGTTATGATGAAGATTTCTGGATTTAGAGCCTGAATTATTGAGTTTAAGAAGTAGGGACTTTGTTTTACATAAATTTCAAAGAAGTGAAACATTGTTGCATAAGAGGCTAGAGGGTATAGTGCAGGGGATGAAGGTTCTTGCTCTTCATTGGTAGGGGAGTAGATTGTTGGGAGGCTTTAGTTACGCTGGTTACAGTGGATGGCAAAAAGAAAGCATAATGATTAGCAAAGGTGGCGAGATTCAATGTTATTGGTGTATTCTTGGCAGTTGAAGAGTTATTTAATGGCCCTCTTGAGCATGTTATTTTTTTTCTAAAACTGAATAGATCTAGACCAGTGTGCTTCCTGTTTCTGTGTAAGGTACAGGGCTTTTGCAGTATTTGTTGCAACTCTTATTTCTTTCCTTAAACTCAGAAATGTTTGATGTAGCTCTATATTGTTAGAGTTCCTTTACCAGTTCTTCAGGACTTAATCTCTAACTTTAATTTTGTTTCATATCCACTGAAAGCTATGGGTAACAGTATGCTCTTAGCTTTTTTTTTGTGTAATGGGGTATTGTCATCCTGAATTGTGGTCAGTTTTGTGTTGAAAAATTCTAAAGCAGAGGTGAGTTCAAATATGTCATATCAGGGACTCCAATCTATAGCACTGAGTATTGATAGTTGGTTGCTTATTTTTAGGGGAAGCTCTTCCTTCAGGAATATGGCTTAATGTGTTTTTCTGAGGTTTCTCCTCAGTAATTAAATCTTTCAGTGTAGACAGTACTGTACACCTAATGGTGCAGGTCCTCTCTTTTTTGACATCTACTTCTTTGATCTCTGATCTATAAACCCAGACCTATGGCTTCCTAAGTTTGTTGATGGCTGGTTATTATTGTATGATCACCGCTAGATATGGATTCATACAGCAAAACTAATCCTTACAAAACCAATGGTTTACTGGAAAAGGGCTACACTTAAATGCAGAAAATGTCATTGTTGTCACATTTCCTAAACAGCTGTTGTCCATAACTTATAGCTTAGCTAGTACCCCACGTTTAACAGACTTGGATGACATGAATGGTGACATCTTGGTCATAAACTCTCTCCCTTCGACCACCATGTGGCATCACTAGTCAGGTAAATCTGCTGTCTAGTACAGCTGATATCTAACACCATTGCATTCAGGTCAAAAGAAGTTTTCCTGCTGTTTTTGGCTCTGTTTAGGCCAGGTACAGAGTACAGTACACCCTGGTGTATGTACACCTTCAGTTTATACCTATCCAAACACATCATGCAACTAGGAAGACACCAGAGGTTAAGACACCAGAGGTTCCTAACTAAGAAGATTTATTTATGTATTTATTTATTTATTTATTTATTTATTTATTTATTTTATATTTGCTGACCGGGTTTGTCCGACTAAGCTAAGTAGCCCTTTTTCAGCGGAGGTCCAGGGAGAAAAGCTCCACATGTTCTACAGATTGTCATTTACAAAAATAAGTAAACAATCAACAACTGGTTTACAGAAAATATTCAAAGCAACATATACATGAAAAACAAGGATTTACTACAGTAAACTAATCATTATGTTTGTCAGATTTAGAATCCTGAATCATTCAGAAAGACTAACAATAGTTTTGTCACCAGATACAAAATCTTACATTATGAGGATAAGAATGTATGTAATGTGCATAGGACAGAGAAGTTAATGTGAGACAAGGTCTAGAAAGTTAAAGAAAGTTACATAGGTTGGGAGCAGATAGAGTTGTGCAGTTAGGGTTGATAAACTGTTTAAGGGGGGGTGGATACAGAGGCAGGTCCATTGGCTTAACAGGTATTCATTAGTGGCTAGCTTGAACTGACTAAGTTAGTTGAGTGACCTGATCTCTAGTGGGAGTTTGTTCCAGGCATTGGAAGGATTATAGCTACAGAGAATACATCCTTTCTTAGCTTTAGGTTTGTGAATTTGTAGCAGATCTAGGTTAGAGCTCCGGAGGGATCTAGCAGGTGAATAGTGGGAGATGACAGTTGATAGGGTAGGACAGTAAGAAGGCTGATAAAGGACAGAGTGAATGATCTGGAGCTGAGGGAGAAGAAGCTGGTGAGATAGTTCTAGCCAGTTAAGGTGTTTGAGTGAGAGACTGAATGTGACTTGTAAGTTTGATGGGCTGCAAATCTGGCTATGTGGTTGTAGCTAGATTCAAGTTTGGTAATGAGTGTGGAGTTGAGGAAAGTAAGAATTTGAGAGCCATATAATAGACTGGGTAATAGGTAGGCATAAGAGAGAGTTACTTTATCTTCACTTGTGAGAAACTTTTTGTTGCGGTAGATGAGCCTTAGTTTCTGATGACTTTTCTTGATACAGTTGTTAATGTGTAGATCGAATTTAAGTTGGTCGTCAATGATGCCACCAAGGAGTTTAGTGCTAGTTTCAACCTCAATGTGTCTGTTATTGAGGGACAGGATTGTGAAAGTGGATTTAATGTGGTTGTAGTTTTTAGGGAGAAAAAGCAGTAGCTTAGCTTTTTTGGGGGGGTTAAGGATAAGCTGGTTATCAGAGAGCCAGTTTTCTACTGAGTTAAAGGTAGGCTGTGCTGTACAGATGAGTTCAGAGGGAGAGTCAGCGTATTGGACCAGTCATGACTGATGACAGGAAGAATAAAGATTAGTGAAGATGTTGTAAAGTAGTGGACCAAGGATGGAACCCTGAGGGACACCCATTTTAACTGGGAGAGCAGGAGAGAGTGAAGACTGCCACTTCACTGCTTGAAATCTGTCAGTGAGGTAGCTGGAAAACCATGCAACAGTAGCAGGGGAGAAGTTAAGCTTGGTTAGTTTGTGCAGAAGGAGAGGGTGAGAGACAGTGTTGAAAGCTTTAGAGAGATCTAAGAATAGGAAGGAGACAAGTTTGTTGTTATCTCTGGCAAGGGATATAGTATTAAGGAATGATAGCAGGGCAGTAGTAGTACTATGCTTTGGTCTAAAGCCATGTTGAGTAGGTGTGAGCAGATTTTCAGAGTAGATAGTGCATAACTTGTTTATGTATGCATTTTTCTAGAACTTGAGAGAGAAGAGAGAGGATGGCAGTTGGTCTAAAATGAGTGATGCCTGAGGAGTTACCTCCTTTATGTATTGGTAGAGTGAAGAATCGTTTCCATATGTAAGGGACTTTGGAGTCTGAAATGGAGTGGTTGATTAAGATAGACAAAAGGAGAGCAAAAGAGTCACCAGATAACTGAAGGAAAAGAGAAGGAATGTTGTCGGTAGAAGGTGAGCAAGGTTTGAATTTAGAGAGTAGGAATTTGATGTAGCTAGTGGGTACAGGTTTGAGGGAAAAAGAATTTGATGAGAGTATAGTGGGATTTGATAGAGAGTGGTTTGAAATGTTATTAAAGGTAGATGAGTTGGCACTGGGGTTAAATAGTTTGGATATAGAGTCAATGAAATATGTGTTGAAGGTGGAGGCAGCATTTTTGAGAGTCTTATCAGGATAAGGATTGGGGGAGCAGGGACCACCAGGATGCAGTATGTGGTCTAATGAGATCCAACATTTTGGGGGGTAGATTTCCAAGGCTGGGGGTGGATTATAATAGAAGTCTCTTTTATCTTTATTAATACATGTGTTGGCATGATTTCTAAGTTCTTTGCATTTTAGCAAGTCTGCAGGGAGCTTTGTTTTGGTCCATGTTTTCCATGCTCTGTCTCTATTTTTCATTAAGATGTGGGTAGAATTTGATATCCATGGAGATATATTATATTTAATACGGACTGTGCGAAGTGGGGAAAGTGAGTCAAGAATACTGAGAAAGGTGCAGTTGAGGGACAGGACAGCATCATCAAGTGGGAGTTGAGAAATTCCAGTTAACTTTAGAGCGAAGAGATTTAAAGGTGTCTGGGTGGAAGTTAGTAAGCTTGCGGCATGTGATAAATCTATGCTGTTTAGTAAAGTGAGGGATATATCTAAGTACTTTTATTGGGAAGTGATCACTTAGTGTATTGGGAAGGGTATCAGGATTGTTACATTTAGATGGGGTGAGAGACTAGAAGCCAGTCAATATGGGTGCTGTGTGTAAGAGAGTTGTTGGTATGGGTGGCATTAGTGATAAGTTGAGTAAAGCCATACAAGTTAATCTGTAAGGAAGAATTTGGGGTACAGAGAGTTAACCAATTAATATTGACATCACCAAGAATAATGGTTTCATTAGGAATATGTTGAGAGAAATATGACAGTATGTTTTCCAGCAGGGGTAAGTTATCCCCTGGGGGAATGTAGATTGCTAATATTGTGATGGTGGTATGGGTGTTAAGGACAAGGTTGGCTGTCAGTATTTCAGCAGGGAAAAGGATGGGATAGTTTTATTAGGAGTTGTCAGAGTAAGGTGGTTAGAGTAAACAATGCCAAATCCACCACCCTTTTTTTTTTTTGGCGGTCAAGGCGCAGTGTACTATAGCCAGGAGGGAGAAAGTCTTTGTCATGGTGTTGGGGTTTTAGCAAAGTTTCTGTTAGGGTGATGAATCAGGGGGTGTGGCTAAAGAGCCAAGTATAAAGTTCACTAACCTTGTTTAATATACTTCTAGTGTTTATTGAGTGAAAGGAGATTTGTTTGTTGGAGGGGCAGAGGTGTATAGGTTAGTGGGACTATAGTTATAGGTGGAGTTGTGTTGAGTGGGACCTGGATTGGGATGAATATCTCCTGCAAGTAGAAGAACATTAGGATAGTAGTTGCAGTTATATTTGTATAAGTTAAAGATAAAATATTTTGTTTTATTTTTAGGGAATATGGTGTAGGTGGGGGAATTTTGATTTTAGGAAGAGGAGTTTCAGTAGAAAAGATAGAAGTGGAAATAGCAAATGATTGTTAAGGAGATGAGGTATCCCTAGTATGAGGTATTGTAGGAACTTTGGGAATAGGAGATAACTGGATAGTAAGTGAGGTGAGAGTGTGAAGGAGTAATGGAGGTAATACAAGAAAAAGGGTAGTAGAGAGAGGCATGATTGGTAAGAGTACTGAGTGCTAGGGTACTGACATTGGTGAGTGGGGAGTTAGTAGTAAGTTTATTTTGCTGGTAGGTATGTTAGAGTGTGTTGCTTAGGTGATGTTTGAGTAGGGGGTAGGAGTAATGTGTGTAGTGGAAGGAGAAGTAATAGTTTGCTAGTGTAGTGTGGGAGAGGGGAGGGGTTAGTTATGGTTTGTGTGGAGAACAGGAAGGGGAAGTAAGGTGCAGAGTGGGTGTTAATGGTTAGGTATAAAGGAAATGATATGAGGGGTGGGTGGGAATGAGGGTGGGAAGAGATCGAAGTGAGCTGAAGCGTAGCAAAGGCAAATGGAGCAGGGCTACACCCGAGACGCAAGAAAGCTAAAAAAAAAAACAGTAGCTGTTTGTCTATTAGCAAATGTTGCTAGCAAGCTCTTTAAGGATGAGTAGAGCTAAGGGAATTGGGACTGAACTAAAGTTTTGTTTTGGAATAGTTTCAGTCTTAGACTCAGGAGCTCACCTGTTTGCATACAGTGGGAATAAGGATCTTATATAATTAGTAAAGTATGTTGCTACATAGTGGCTAACTTGATTAAAGCTCTCCAAGTAGAAAGCTGAATGGAGCTCACCTCACAATGATAGTCACAAAGTAAGAGAAAATTGTTAAAAACAATCCAATGACATTCACCTAATGATTAATTGTAAAGGAAGGCATGTGTATAAAAGTTGAGATTTCCCAGGGCTGATTTGAGCTTTTGCTGAAACCTTGTTTCAGAACTGAAGGTGGGGGGGGTGTGTGATCCCGAGGCTTGTGGATGGCCCAAGCAAACTGCAAAGAGAAAAAAATAGACAAGAGTGTGAGCAAAAAGTGAATAGTACAGTTTTAGGAGAAATGAAGACAAACTGGGATATTAGTCAGAGAGTGATGGAAGGATTATTAGAAGACACAGAGCGGTTACAAGGAATGGTACAATAAGTAGGTGCATAGATAAATGTCCAGGGGAGAGTAAAGATTCACAAAGAATAGGAAATGGTGTCTAGGCAGATCATAACAGACAAATTTAACAACATGCTAAGTCTAATAGGTTAAAATAGCACCATAGTTAGGTAACCAAATAAACAAACAACTGTATGTTTCTGCTTACACATACCAAGTAGGTTTCTGCTTACAAAACCAGTTAGAACTATAGTTAGGTGAGAAGCCGCTTAGAGTTTTGCAACAAACACTGTTTCTGATTTTCAGATACCAGATACCAAATAAACAAACTGTATGTTTCTCCTTACTGATAGCAGATATAATTCTGCTAAGCAATACCAATTAGAACTGTAGTTAGTATTGGCTAGAATTTGTAACACATAATGTGTTTCTGCTGTTTGTGTACAAAATAAATGCAACTGTATGTTTCTGCTTACTAATACTAAATGCAGAATACTGTGAAGCAGATGTCAATAAAGAAAATGTTTATGAAGCCACTCCAGCTTCCTAGGTAAGTTTAGATACTGCATATAGATATGCATATAAACACAATAGATATGTAAGATAAGTGGTCTAAAGACCACTACCTACAAGTCCAGGTTAGACGTCCTGTCTCTGTCCTCAGTCTGTTATAGGCTCCATTGTGAAGATCTATGTGTTTCATTCCATGCAATTAGGGACACCTATCCTCGGTCTGCCTCATTTGCACAAACACTGGAACTAAGAATTTAAGTCCAAAATAAAAAATAAATAAAAACATTCTGGTGGAATAGATATATTGCTTAATGTTTACACCATCTCTGGAACAAATTTCCCTTGCATATAAAAAGGAGCCATACCTAAACCTCTCAATTGTGCCTGTTTTGTAGGAACATTCCTATTCTTATACAAGATTTACCCCCACATATGGTGTACCTGTTTTGGGAGGTATTTCCATATTTTCAGTCTTGATTTAGCCTTTCACTCAATTTTCTGAATCCCCTTAAGTAATATTTGAAGTTTTCTAGTACACAGTAAACTACACTATGTGGCCAACATACTTGTGGCACCAGTAATTTAAAGAAAGAGAACACACATCTTATATTTCTCTTTTTCATACAGAGAGTAGCAAAAATAAATGACCTGTGGTAGAATTTTGAAATACAGTTCTTTAAAGTACACCAATTTTTACAATATCTCTGATGATGCACTTATACTTTTCCATCATTTTGCTACTCTCTGTTTTTTAAACATGTTTCTGAGTAGCATCACGCATTTCTACTGGACGTGGGAAAGGTTATATGCTATTTGGTACTCAAATTTTATACTAATTAGATGTTGAGGTTTTTGGCTGGCTATACAAGCATTTCAAGGACCTTTGCACCTATTTTCAGTATCTGCAGGTTGAAAGAAATAGTTACACCCTCTTATCCTTCATGGCAAATCTTGACGATTGGATGACATCCACAAATTAATTCCTGGCCTGACCTCCTTTGCCCATTTACAAGCAGGAGATACATCACAAGGTTTGGTGCAAATGGTCTCTCAACTCACTTGCTTTGTAATTCCTATAATCCTATTCATTGCTAAATATGTCTTGTGGGCTTCCATGCATTTGACAGCTGTTTGTCACAAGGAGTACCTGAAATACATTTAGGTGATAAAACCTTCCTTTTGTCAAGATGTTATGTGTACAGCAGCACCATCTTACCTTTGTCAAAGACAACCTATTTTAATTTTTGAATTAATGTAAGTTCACCTTTGTTGCAAGACATTTTAAGTACTACAGGCAGCCTATCTTTAAAAGCAGTCAAATTGTAAACTCAGCAGAGTAGTTCTGACCTGATTACACTATAGGTGACCCGGTTCCATTAATAGCTCAGGCACTAGAAAAGCCATCCAGGGAGGAGTGGGTGTGGGCAGCTGATACTGAATCAGTCATGCTGGAAGAGGGTATTGGTGGACCTCAGCAACAACAGCTAAACCCAAAGGGGAGGACCTGAGATAGCAATGCATGAAATAAAGAACTTTTGGAGTGGTATAAGCCCACAGTGAATGTGTAAGCATTATAGATGGAAACATAGGTATGAGGTATCATGCACTCTCATGAGGTTCAACGTACAAGGCAATTCATTAATCTTTCAAGCAAAAGAGGAGAATAAAAATTAAAATCCTAAGTCCTGCTGGATGGCAACTATGATCCCCAGCCTTATCTTGATCTCTTAGGATGCCAAAGAATTTGAAGGAACAATAGGACATTAGCATATAGGGCTTGATGACCATTGGGAAGAGATAGTGAGCAGAAAATTTAGTAAATAGTGTAACTATATTCATAAAGAATATTTGAGACAGTGTCTTCATATTGGGAATATAATGTTTAATTTCAATACAGTAGATTCAGTAGTTTCAGAATATGTCTACATTTTTTATCCTACACACTGCATCACTTGGGGTGGGGTAGACAGGGGTTTTATTTGGTTTTGATGTAACCACTGACCAGTCAACATTTAGCTAGTACTTTCAGAGATGACATAACAAGCTGATTTGCCTTACACTATGAGTGAGCTAAGGACTGCTAATCAAAATTTATGAATTGCAGCATGCATGCCCAGTCTTGCATTTGTAATAAGGAAGCCGTCAAGAAGCTACAATAGAAGTTATTGTCATGCACAGTAGCCATTGACTATATCTACCATAGACTGCCTCTAGTGTAGACAGCAATCCTGGGGATAGCTGTTATGATCTTCCTCCAGCTAGTTCTCATTTCTAGTATCCAACTTTTACTAAATGTTTCAGTGGGGCACAAAGTTACTGGTCTTGTTTCTAATGACAAGACCATAATAAGTAAGCTGTTATTTAGCATCTGCCTTAAATAATCTGTTTGTCCTTGAGTATGGAGAGTTGTCCAGCTTCACACATTGTGAATTACTCAACTCATATGTCTCTTCTCTTGTGATCATTAAGTTGATTGTACTTGTGTAACAAGAGATGGATTCTTTCTAGGTGTTCCTTGTACAGGGAATACTGTTCAACAGTAGGGTCTTCTAAGGACTGCGTTATGCCTGCAATCCCAACAACTGCAGGAACAGTTCAATGTGATAGTTGAAAAAGATGACCACAGACACGCTGTCAGTTTTGGCATGAGCACTATCTTCTGAAGCAAACTCAAAGTTTCTAATTTACAGCCACTTCATCCAAGCCCGTAAAACAGTCCTCCATTAAATACTACATCACTTTTATAGCAGACTTTTTCAAGTAATAGTAAGCCATAAAAAGAAATAATAGTAGCTCTGAATATACTAACAGAGTTTTATAACTTTACTCTCAACAAGTGTCAGTGTTATTTAATGATATGTGTATCAGTGTCCTTGAATATATGATGCATGTCATCAGCATAGACCTGTCATCTATTGAATAGTGTCATGTCCCCACTGGTGTTCTTCCTCTCAGTATTTTGTGCTCCTTGTTCTTTCTCCACATCATTTTTTTTTACGCCATATTCCTCTCAATGCTTCCCCACTTCTTTTTGTAACTGGTACAGTACTAACTGAGTGTCTGTCTCACACTCAGGAATGAACCCAGCTCCCCGGAGTGAGCCAACCCATCATACAGACAAACAGCACTCTCTTCAGTTGAACATCTGATACTGCAGCTCGTAGTACAGTGCTACCTGAAATAGCACTATCATTTTGCTTTATGTAGAATTGTCCATACAGGCTTCTATTAGTGCCCATTTCAGGATGTTACACTCCTAGTTCTTCATGTCCTTTACTTGAAGCTACCTCTGGCTCTTCATGTCCTTTACTTGGAGCTACCTCTGAACTCCTACCCAGTAGTGGTATATCCATATAACCTTAGGCCTTTTACCAATTCCTTCTGCACTTCTCTGGCTAATTGATTCCCTTGCCATAGTGTTAAATACTAGCACTGCAAGAGGCTTTCCTCTTCTGTCCCCATTTTCATATGGACCGTTATCTGGATTAAGCCAGTTCTGTAGTGCTCATCTCAACACACACTGTATAAACTGCTGACTGTAGACATGTTAGGCAGTGCAGACATTCCACAAAATATTAGTACGTGTGGTAGTTCTGTTTCTCTGAGTTTCTGATATACAGTTCTAACACTGTCCTCTGGTGCTGTTAGTCACATCTCATGTTTGTGTTTAAAAACATTTTAATGCCTTCAGTTTTAACTGTCTTAATTGATTGTTCTTCTCTCCTTATATAATTTCCATGCTGTAGGAAGTGCCAGAGTGCACACTGACTGGTCGCTGCAGCAGCTAACTGCTGGCCCACTTTGGTCCCATTCCACCTCCATTTCTGGCCACAGCTAACTGCCAGCCCACTTTCCTCTCCTCCAGCTCCGATTCCCTCCCAAACATGCTGCTTGATAACTATAGATCTCATATTTGACATCACGCAATACAATCAGCTGGTCGCTCTACAATAAATATACATTGTACTTCCACCTTCTGATTCCATCAGTGCCATTGCATATTTATTCATTTATTTATTTTGTATTGCACTCCAAATCCTTTTCAAACAAAGTAACTTTACTGTACCCCAACTCCACATAAGTCCTGCCTTGCTCTCTTATCCAAACCCACACACTGTCCCTATAAAATTACATCCTCACATCTGATTAATGTAGTGTCATACTCCATGTTCCTCATTTTCATCATCCTATAAACACTAATGTTCAACATCAGCCCAGTCATTTACCTCCTTCAGCTATCAGACATATTACATTTTATGTCCCTTCCCTATATGGTGCAACAATGTGAACTATTACAACCTCCTTCTTACCTATATTCTATGTCTAGTCATATGTGATTCACTGCTTGTGTCATCCTGACCAGCAAACAGTTTCTGTTCAAAGAAAAGTAACATATCATTTACCATACATCCCACTATCTTACCCCTTCCTTTATAATTCTGTAACTATTATTCATCCTCGTAAAATTAAAATACATGCTATCTGTCTCACCTCCCATTCACAGCAGTGCACTCAAATCGAAGCATGAGCTGGTCACATTCCTTATACACCTAGCCAGGGACAGGCATTCTAATCCAGTTCCCATAACTCTAACAACAAATCATGAACAATCACTGCACAATTCACATCAGCAGCTTAAAATTGGTATATTAAACTGCTGACTTAGACCACTCTCCACTTATTTTTTAGGTGGTATAGTACCATTCGGTGTGTCTGCTTTAAATAGTCTGTCTGTCCTTGAGTGCTTGGATTTGCCCAGCTTCATACATTGTGTTTTACTCAATTCATATGTCTTTTTTCTTGTGATTGTTAAGTTGATTGTACTTGTTGAAGCAAGAGATGGATTCTCCTAGTCCAACCTCCCCCTCCCCCCAGAACCTTACCTTCTTATTAGTTAAAAAAGAATTTCAAAAACAGAGATAGAAGAACTATTACACTGTCTATCCAGACATGGATCACCAGCTTCAAAATGGCCTCTTCTCATGGTTCAACAGATATGGTGATCTCCTTTCTCCTCCCTTTACATTTTCTGTTTTATCTTTCACTCTATCAATACGCATTCTCTTGACATATGGAAGTAGTTATTCCTTCCCAAATATATCAAATCTACTGTTACTACAGAGTTTCACCCACTATCCCCTTCTACCACATCTAGGTAAAATCCTCAAAAAAGCTAACTCACTCACTACTTCTACCAGTGCAATTTATTAGCATCCCATCGACATGTCTTCATAAAAGGCAGAAGTACTTAAATTCCATATTCTAGCTAATACACTCACTAATGCCAGCAGAGGGCTCCTCACAGGAGCCATATTTGTTGACTTTATCAAGGCCTTCAACTTATTAAATCATATGAAGTTAACTAACAGTCTTACTAAATCCAAAAATGGCTCCTCCAACTTGGGGTGATTCACAAGTTAAACCCTTTGCAGTTAAATTTAATATTACATTTTCCTCCATACAGCATATAATTACAGGAGCCCCAGACGGTTCCTTCCTACTAGACCCCATCCATTTTACTATCTAAATCAAGCCTTTTCTTACTGATATCCAACTAACTAACCTCGTACTTTACACTGAAGGTGTAGTGTCCTTTCACTCTTCCTTCAGATATAAATTTGCTCTTCTGAATGTCACGGCCACTCTCCAAAGAACAAACAGCTAACACTGAATGCCAACAAATTCAAGTTGGTGATCTTTGGACCCACCTTAAACTAAATAATCCATTAGCACTCACATCTCCCCTTTTATACAGTGGCCAACCTATTGAGGAAATCCTTTCCTTTAAATACCTTTAGTCCAGCTTTAAACATGTCAATTTAAATAATCAAAAACTATTCATGCTTGCACAAAATTTCCCACAGTCGAACCCCCTGTGGGCAGGAATGCAATTGGGAAAAATATATTACCACTGTAATTTGTATCTATGTGTCCCTACACCAGAAAAAAGAAATAGAAGAAACTTAAAACCCTCACCAGCAAAATCTTTCATGTTATCCTTGCATTGTCATCGTTTTACTCGACAAAGAGCTAACTGGTTTACCTGTTGTACAGGGCACAGATGTTCTATTTTGCTTAATGCTTTATATTGATTATACTGCCAGTCTTTCACATGACATCCTGTGAAAAATGCCCCTTACCTACTTCAACTGGTCACATGACATCCTGTGAAAAATACCCCTTATCTACTTAAACTGATACGATAAAGTCAGGTTGGTGGACAAAAGCGCTTATTATGATTTAAAGGTGAGTTGCTCTGGTGACTGTGTTTGTTTCTTTAGTACCTTCAAAGAAGAGGAATTAACATCTGAAGTTTTAGACTGTTTATTACTGTTGCTTAAAATTATAATGCTGTGTTTTTAGATTTCAGAGGAAGTGGAGTCAGTCCTCTACCTTAACACTGAAGACAGCTAGCTCCTCACATCTCTGCCATTGCTTTTGTACTTGTTTATCCTGTGACTCACATATTGTGATACATGGGGTACCAGTATGTAAGGCAGATTTACCAGAGCCATTTGTGACCTTTGTCATTTATCATGCAAACACTCCAACATATTCAGAGTAGCGACTCTTCAATCCCTTACAAAGCAAGCATCCTGCTTTTGTTTAATTAACCCTGTAGCATAACTGTTCTACCCCTGCATTGTACTGCTTACAGTCATTTTACTTGTCTGAAACATTTCCCTATACATCTTGTACCTATGTATGTATTATCTGGTTGCAAATGATATGTTCTGAAGTTTAAACTGTTATCTGTAAATAGTTTTAATCATCATGCTTGATTTACTTCAAATTATTTCACTTGTTACCCACCACTATAAGTCTTTCTTGTTCTTTGTTTTTCCTAAATTATACTTTGTTGTACTTTTATTGTACTAAATCTTTCTCTGTCTCTTCACTGATTCACTCCTAGTAAGTAGCAGAAATGGGGTATATTTTGGATTAGTAGACTTATCCCAAAGTTTTTATTTACTTTATTTTTATTTATACTTTGTTGACTAAGCTAATCCCACTAGGCTAATGGCTCCTTTTCAGGGGAGACCCAAGGATGTATTTGTACTAACTTGGAGAAATTTTTCTAGGACACAGAGGAACTTTCCCTACTCTTCATTGTTGTGAGTGGAACCCATTTTGCAGGATCACTTCCTGTTTCCATTCCAACTACAGAGGTGGCCTGGAGAAACAGGAAGGCAGATGGAGAGAGAAGGAGATGATAGAGTAGTAAAAGAAATGAAGGAGAAAGCAAATACTGAGACCAGAGAATGTGCGCAGGATTCTGAGGAAATGTTTCAAAGAAACCTGTTTGATGGAGATGATGTATAATTATAACACTCCAGCTGGGAGGGTTGCGAGCTGATTTACTTAAAGAAATGGTGGTACAGAGTGAGGCAGAAAATGAAGAAAATACAAAAGGAGGATGCAGAAACAATTCTTAAGAACAGATGTGTGATGGAAAAGAAAACATATGCAAAGTAAGTAAAAGAAGACAAAAGTGGAGTAGCAGAAAAGTAGGCAGAGGAAAATGTAAAATGGAAGTATATAGTAAGGATTCAAAGTAAAGAAGACAAAGAAATTGACAGGTATGAAGTGTGGGACAACTTAATAGCACCTTTAGATGTAAAAGTACATGAGTAAAGAGTATTTATTCTTATTAACAAAGAGACATTTTGTGATATTATATTTCAGACTGCTTTTTCAATGGAAAATTTTCTTGGTGAATATGAAAAAAGAAAGATTGTTATCCATGGAATCTTTATGTGATAAAAGCATTTAACAGGGAAACAAAAAAGAAGATACTTTGAAAGGACATTTGAAAGTTTTATGTAAAGAAGTACTAGTCATTGCAAATGTTTATGACAAAAGGGGTTTATGGACTGGTGTCTGGGATTATAATACTGTGATAAAAGTAGAAAGAAAAATTATACATATACCAATCATTATAAAATGTGGAGGGGAATTGGGGTGCTGTAAAATACTGGAGACAACCCAAAACATGTTTTTTGGGGGAGGGGGTTTGTGGAAAACAAGAACATTTGACAAGTAACTGTGACAAAAGAAAATGTTATATTTGTGGGGAAATATGACATGATGCAAAAAATGTGAATTGAAATGCTATACAAGTAACAAAATTGGAGATTTATGGATGGATTGCAAAAATGAAAATAACAGTAAGGAAAAAGGAAGAGCATAAAATGAACAAAGCAGAGCAATTTTAGAAGTAATAAACTAGAAGAAAAATTGGATGAGAAAAAATAATAAAGAGGACATAGAAGAAGGTTCTGAAATCAGTGATGAAGAAGACATAAAATGGGAGGTAGTAAAAGGGAAAAAATACTATTGGTAAAAGGGTAAAAGAAAAAGAAAACGTAAAGGGATAGGCACAAAAGTAAAAAAGTAAGCATGAAAAAATACAAGCAGCTAAAGATTGGTGCTATGGATAATGGTTATGGTGTTTAACTCACAAACACAAAGTACAGAGTGTGATTCTCACCTTTGGGAAGAAAATTGGTTAGGTGTAAATTGTCTATTAAGAAAACTAACCTAGTAGTTAGCTATGAATTTATGAAACCATGAATCCAAGGAAAAAGGAAAATGAAAAATTTAGAGCGCTTTTTGTAAGTGTGAATAGTATTAAGAATAGAGTAAGAAAAATGGGAATTTTAGAGTGGTGCAATTCATGTCATGAATATGTAATTATATTAGCAGACACATCATTTTTAACAAATGAAAGATTACAAATAAACTATGGGGAGGAAAGATAATCTGGAATTTGGGAATGAGAGATATTCTGGAATAGCCATATTCTGTAGAAATACAGTAAAGATATTGGATGTAAATTTAGCAAAAATGGAAAGATTAGCCTTAGTAGATTTAAAATGGAGAGAACAAGTCTATAGAATTAGAACATTGTATGCTTAAACTAACTGTAAAGTAAAGAAAAGATGATTTCATCAGATTTTTGACTACGGTTATAAATATGAATATTATAATAACAACAGACTTTAATTGTGATTTAAGAGGCAAGCGTAAAAAGAAAGGAAATGATATAAGAAAAATGTTAGAAGTTATAAGATGTGGTAAGTTAAAACTTTGGGACAAAAATTCATTGACTTACAAAACAGGTATGTATAGAACTGAGATAGATTATTTTATAATATCAGAAGGTTTAGTTATAGGAGAAGGGGAGGTAGTTGAAACATGATTTTCTGATCATCTTGCAATATGGCTAGAGGGAAAAGAAAACAAGGAATATATGCAAATAAGCAAAGGAATAAAAAGGATAAATGAGAAAGCATCGAATGAAGAAGGAAAGAGATTAGTAATACAGCTATGGAACGATCATATTAAAATGAAAACATTTTATAAAAATTGATCTGAATGGTGGGTGTTATTTAAGGAAAAATAGAAAAACGTTTTTTGCACTGGCAATATGATGTGAGAAAAATAGAGAAAGAAAAATATAAAAGAACATATAAAGATTCAGTGGAAGATTGAGAGCATAATGATAGACTACTTTGATAAAGAAAAAGAATTATATGAAAGACCTCGAGAAAAACTACAAGAATTGTTAAATAAATAAATATATTTTTTACAAGGAAAAAGAGAAGTACTGTGGTGGTGGTGCTGTGGTAGCATTGTCACCTCACAGTAAGAAGTTGTCCTGTTTGATTCTCAGCTAAAGTGTCTTCTGTGTGGAGACATGTGTGAATGGGCGTACCTTCGTTGAAGGTTGTATGTCAGGGCTGGCAACTCGGTATGTAAAAATCTACTGCTAATCATTAGCGGACCGGAGTTCCGCTGTGGCTTCTCCTAACCAGAAAAAGCCAAAAGATGCAACAACAAGGAAAAAGAGAAGTATTGAGTTACTTAAGCAGATTAGTAAAGATTAGTAAAGGAAGATGGTAGCATAATGAGAGAAATAAGCAATGTAAAAAAAGAAATAGAAAGAACTCAGGAAAATATTATGAATAGTGTAGCACAGTATGTACATGAAATGTTTAAAGAAAAAAGGTAGTGAAAAAAGTGGAAAGTAAAAAAGTAACAGAAAAAGAGAATAACAAGTTGGAAAAGGATATTTCTTTAAATAAGCTAAATAAAGTATTGGGACAAGAAAATATAGATTCAGCTGCAGACACAGATGTAATAGGATATGTATAAAATGTAAGGGATTGGCAGAAAAAATACTTTTTAAGGATTTTGAATGAATGGTTGAATGAAGGTTTTATGTATAAAGAATTGTGTAGTGGAATGCTTAAATTCATATGGAAGATAATACTTTTTAAGGATTTTGAATGAATGGTTGAATGAAGGTTTTATGTATAAAGAATTGTGTAGTGGAAATGCTTAAATTCATATGGAAGATAATAAGACATTTGACACAACTGGACATGAAATCTTATAGGTAATAATGAAATAAAATAATATAAGTGAGAAAGTTAGGAAATTATGTATGTTGGCATATAGCAATAGTAAAGTAAAATACTTGTAAATGGCTGGTTAAGCCAAGTGGTACATATGAAGAGTCTTGTAATGAGTTGTATGCTCTTTGCATTAGTTATGAATGTGATAGTATGTGAAATAAATTATAAAATGAAGGCAGCAAGGTATAACACCTGAAGGGTTAAGAATTCTAGTTTTATTAACATATGGATGACATTATAATAATTGCAAACCATTTGGATAAATAAGTAATAATTTACACAAATGAGTGTCAAAAGATGATAGGGATGGCTTTAAATAAAGAGAAAAATAAAAGTTTAGGTGATGTAGTAAAGTTCGGGGGTATATATTTTACAATTAATGAAATTTCTGTGTTAGGTATAAAATTTGGGAATAAAGATGTAAGCAGAACTCAGTGGGAAAAACAATAGAAAAAATAAAGCAAACGTCTTTTCTGGAGAATATATAAATCATCATTCAGAAAAAAAAGTTATTTGATTAATTCAATACTGATGGAAAATATAACATACTTAGCAAGTGTATTTATGTTGCCAACAGTACTTGAAAGGGAATTATTACAAATAATGTTTGCATTTATTTATTTATTTGATGTTTGTTTACTGGGAAAGTCCTACTAGATCAATGAACCCATTTTAGCTGAGGCCCAGTGAGAAAAGCTCCACGTTTAGAAAACAGATTAAACTTTACAATGTACATTTAGTAACTTTATAAGTCCAAATTTCTGAGTGCAGTAGTTAAGGCAACAAATACACAAACACTACCACTGCAAAACTGGCTCAGATGGTCCTAGGCCATAAAGACTCCCAAAATACCACAAAGAAAAATCAAGTAAAAACTTATTTTATTTGTAGTACAAAAGGAATATGCTCTTTCATCTTGCTTAACAGGACTTCATCAGATTCAACAATAAAATAGCATTGCAAGTGCTTATATAGATGTAAAAATGAGGTAAAAGGAAGTGATGTATTAATTAAGAACTCTAACTACTTAAAGAAACTTTACAATACACTTCAAGAAGAAATTAGAAGTTTAAATGATGCATAGTTAATTGAAAACATTTACAAAACACAAACATGTCATTTGGATTTGTACAACAGATTTCATGAGAAGTTAGCAAACAGTATATATGAACACATATGAACATGGCAATTGATTAAAATGCGGCTAACTTCATGAGAGTTAGAGATACAGATCGTAGGTCATAACAAGAATAATTTTACATTAGTTTGATGAGGGGAGGAAAGTCATTGCAGTTTAAGAAGCAGAGATGTTAGTGGGAGTTTAGTGAGTGACAGAGAGACAGTGCTGGCTGAGATAAGGGTTAGAAGAAGCAGAGTAAAGGTGAGGTTTCATAGATGTAATAGGGGATGAAGGGAATGAAGAGTAAAGGTGTGGTAGTCGTGCATGCTGATGTAGCTGGGTCAAGGGGGATTAATCTAAAGTTGTACATGTGCAGAGGTACTAGATTAAACCCAGTAAAAAGGGTTTTGTATGTAAATAAAGAAGAATGAGGTTTAGGGTTAATTAACCCAGTGGTATACACTGCTTCATTAAATTTGTACAAAGTGATAAAGTAGATAAATGAAATAATGAGAGATTTGCAGTAAAACTGCATAAATATTAAGTATGATAAATTTTGGGGTATTGTAAAACAGAGTAAAAGAGAAAAAGAGGGTATAAATGAAGAAACAAAATGTTACCAAGAAAAAATATTTTTGTGGAAAATAAAATTGATGGTATAGTAAAATATAGAAAAGTCTGGTATAAGAATGTAATGATGAAACACTATTATGTAAAGAAGGGAAAATCTATCAGATGAAAAAATTAAAGCTATAAAAATAAGAAGCAAATGGTCTAATCAGAAAGCAGAAAGTCAAGATTTTTTTCTGGCAATTGGTGATAGATAAATTACCAGTAAAAGGAAATATGCCATCTAAAAAAATGAAAAGTGATAGCATACAGACGGAGCAGTGGTCCAGCGGTTAAATTGTCACCTCACAGTAAAGGGTTTTCCGGTTTGATTCTCAGCTGGGGTGCCTTCTGTGTGGAGTTTGCATGTCCTCCATGAGTCCTTGTGGGTTTTCTCCAGGTGCTCTGGTTTCCTCCCACATTACAAAGACATACATCTGGAGTGTTTCTCCCTGGGTCTCTGCTGAAAATTGGCTTCATTCCTAGTCAGACTTTTCCGGTAAACAAATGTTACATAAATAAATATGTTTATATCTCCAAGAACAGGAAACTATGGAACATGTGTTTTTGAAATGTCAAAGAGTAAAAAAGTTATGGGCAAAACTATGTAAAGAAGATCTTTTGAAGATATAAAAGAAGTGGATAAAATAAACATAGATATGATTAAACATGGATATTATAAGAATAGACGTAAAAAATATGTTAGAATTGATAAATTATTTTATGTTATATGAGTTATATGGAATGAAAGAATAAATTAAATTATGTTTAATGGTAAATGTATTTTAGCAACAATATTAAGTAAAATTAGATGGTGGTTATGGAAAAAGGAGTGGGGTCTAATAAAGATGAAAATTTCCCCTGATCGTATAGGAAATTATGAATATGTGTACACAGATTTGTATATTTATATATTTGTACATATGTAAATATTTTGTATAAAAATAAAGGACCCCTACTCTTTGGAGGAGAGGAAGTTACGCACTTTCTGGACCATCTAGGTGGCATTGGATGGCTGCTATTGCAGTTCCAGGAATTCTAAGATGGAGGAGAGTACAGCAGAACTAGAGAGAGGCACAGAAGAAAAACTTACAGAAGGAAGGCAAACGATATGCCATAACTGTTATAGAGCTGGAAAATGGAAGACTGGTGCAGTAGCCAGTTTTCAGGATTTATCTCTGCAAATTTTTTTTGTTACAGGAGAGAAGGTATGCAGATGCAGCAGGCAAGGAAGAATGGAAAAGGGAAGTGAGACAGGCAAACAATTATAGTTACTCAACAGTCATAGAGAAGACGACCAGTGGTAAGAATAAGAAGTAAAAGTGATGGCAGGGTAAACAGGTATGACATTATGGATAGCAGTATTTTGCCTCTAGGATTTAACATTAAAGACAGATAAGCATTAATTCATTTAGCAGATGAAAACCTATGTGAAAAATGACACGGAATACTTTAACCTACTGGAAAAATTTAAGACTGAGACCGAAAAAGAAATACAGTAGAACTATGGAAAGGCTATTTATTTCAGAGTTTGGGACTACAACTAAAAAGAAAATAAATATGCAGTCCAGAACTTCAGATATGGATGAGCATGAGTTAAAACTGTTTTTTTTAACTATGTAATAAAGTATACAAATATGTGATGAAAGAAATGTATTGACTAGGGGTTCAGAATTGTTGGTAACAATGAATGTTAAGAATGGGAAAATTCAACATATTTCAAAAAGCAGTCATTGTGAATCGTAAGAGAGTTTGTTTAGGTGCTGTGGCCAACCCAAGGCATTTTATTTCTGTGGGGATGAAATAATAACGAAGGTTCATAGATTAATATCAGGCTAACTGCCCTTAAAGGGGCATTTTAATCCCAACCAATTACCCCATGTAAGAATCAAACCCTGCACTTTGTGTTTGTAAGGTAAACACCTAAACCATTATGCCAGCCTCCCAACCCTTGGTTTGGCCAATGTGGGGTGAGGGGACATACAGCAAAAACTGAAGCATTTTCGTAGAAAATTTAAAGAATTTGGACCCTTCCAGTTTGCCTCTCTCATATTAGAAAAATAAAAATTAGATGAAGAGGAAATCTCAGAAGAAAGACAATATTACTACAAAAGATGTTGAAAGAAAATGTGGTATTGGGAAGGGGATACTGAAGAAAGGTTAAACAGTGAAGAGGTAGTTAGAGAAGAAATAGTTCAAATTGAGATTATTAATATACAGGAAGACAGTAGATCTGCAATTTAAAAAAAAAGAAGATAGAGAAATTCTCACAGGAGAATTGGTTGGAGACTTAGGACTAGGAAAAGAAAAATGCCAAAACAAAAAGGAAGAGTGATATAGGAATTGTAGCATTAAATGTGAATACTGTTAGAAATGGTATAAGAGGTTCAGTAGTGGTGAAATGGTGTAAAAAATTAAAAAATGATTTTTTTGCTTACTAGATACCAACTGTAACAAAGAAGAAAAAAGAAACACAGCCTCCAGACTGTTTTTTTCCTGATAGAACCGAGGAAAGCAACAGTCATTCCTCTGCATAAAGAGGGACCATCTACTGACCCAAGAAATTACTAATCCATAAGTTAGACTAGTCTTATGTGTAAGTCCATGGAAAGAATAGTCATGGACTGGATAAATAATGACATAGGAATCCTTCAAACACTGAACCCGTCCCAATTTGACTTTGCCAAGGGCAGGTTATACCTACTTATTTCTTTGAGAAAAATACTAAGGACATGTATAATGATAAAACAGTACATACCAGCTACCTCAACCTGGCCAAGGCAATTTCCCACTCAGGTATTATACATAAACTCACAAAACAGGGTATAAATCCCTACATCACCAGATGTACAGCCATTTGTCTCACACTCAAGACTCTTGGTTAAAGTAGGTGAATCCAGATCCAACAAGAGGCCAGCTACTAGTGGTGTGCCACAGGGCTGAGACCACTGCTGTTTACAATATACTTCTTTGCAGTTAAAGCTAATGTGGAAGGTCTCTCGAAGACAAAGTTTACCAACATCTGCAAGCTAGGGGAGATCCCTCAATGATGTAAATATCCTTCGGGAGGGTCTAGATCAGACAAATGATTGGTGTCAGAACCATGGCCTAAAACTAAATGTGAAAAAATACATTATCATACCCCTGCAAATTATAACATCAATGGCACATTCATAAGAGTAGACTCAGAGGTGAGAGATCTAGGTAATCAGAGAGATAGTAGCTTGAACCTCCACTGCCACGTGTCCAAAGTGGTGCAAGTCCTTCTATGTGCACAACTTATAAGTAAAGGTATGGCATCCAAATCCAAGGAAATTATAGTCCTGCTGTACTCAGCCCATATTAGACCAATAACTGAGTACAAAGTGTCATTTGGCATGTACTTGACTAGGCATTTACTGCAGCTGGAGTGACTTTAGAGGTTCCTCACAAAGAAAATACAGGGGGTAAACAACATGTCCTGTGTGGATAGACTAAAAGCCCTATCCCTTTACTCTATTTCCTAATGACTCTTAAGAAGTGATCTATGCCTGACCTACAAGGCACTCACAAATCCAGCCCTGGTGGAGCTGCTACACATCTGAAAGTCAAGCAGCATGAGGGTCACCCAATCTAGGAATCTAAACTTAGTAAGCAACTCAAACAAGACATGCTGGAGAGACATATATGTGTCTAAGAGATTTCCCCTTCTTTGGAACAGGCTTCATATTCACATTAAGCAGAGCCCTTCCAGTGGATGGGGAATTACAAATTCACACCTGGTATAGTGCATATGTCCCTTATGGACACAGGCATTCTTTAAGATACTCAAGAAGTACACACAAATTGATGCCATCCTCTTGCCCCTAGGGACCATATATTGAGTAATTCAGGTTATATTGGCTAGACTTTGTAAGGGCATTTAAGTTGATAGCCTAGTAATCTCCTATGAAACTTTGACAAGAATACAGGTAGTGATGGGGGTATAAATTGTTTGGTCAGTAGGAAATGAGACTTATTCTGGAATATGAATTCTTACACAAATGAAGAAATAAGAATCTTAAATCTAACTATAATAGCACCAGGAAAAGTAGTGATATGTAATTAGAGAATGAGATAAAAATATGTAACATTAATAGTGATTTATGCATTTGCTAATATGATGGAGACAAAACAGTTTGTTTGAAGAAATAAAAAATTGTGTTAGTAAATACATCAATAGTGATGGTAGAAGATTTTAACTGTAAGCAGTGAAAAGGAAAGGAAAAATGATAGTTGGTATTAAGGGAATTAATAAAATGTGGAGATTTAAAATGAATAGAGAAATGACATATAAAGAATTTTTTAAGACTGAAATTGATTACATAGTTTACACTAAAGACATGAAAGAAATAACAGGGAAGTAAAGATGGCAGAGTTTTCATATCATAAAGGAGTATGGGCTAGAATAAGGGAAAACAGAGGAATAATAAAGGGTGGAGGTGAAAAAAAGAGGTTAAAAGGGGTGAGGAAATGATAAGGAAAAATAAGTATTATGGAAAGATCATATGACAATGAGACCATTTTATAAAAATTGGACACAGTGGTGGGCAGTGTGTAAACAGAAGTATAAAAATATATTTAGAAATATATAAAATGAAAGATGAAATATAAAAAACAATTAACAGAGTTGTTTGAAAGAGAAAAAGGAAGTGACAAAATAGGGAAATATAAAAATAGATATATGAAAGCATAGACTAAAAGTAAAAATGATTTTGCATAGGCAGTTTTTTTCTGAAAGAAAAGTATAATCTTTTTAGAAAAAGAAGTAAAATGTCAGAAGGAAGGATGGATGCTATCTTAGATGGCAAAGGAGAAGTAATACAGACAAGGAGATAATATGGAGATGGTAGGTTTTGTAGAGAATATGTATAAAAAGTGGAAATAGATGGGCAAGAAGAATGGAAGGTGAAATAATATTTGAAAAAATAATTTTTTTTAGAAGAAGATAGCACAATAGAAGAAAACAGAGAAGGTGATAGAAGATAAGAATAAATCAGCACCAGGATTAGATGGTGTAAGTTATGAGCATTATAAGGAAATGAATAAAGATCAAAGATAAGTTTTTTTAAGTATTAAATGAATGGATGAAGGGAGGTATAATGGAAGAAGACATGGTGGAGTAATACAATGTATATGGAAAAAGGATGAAAGAAAAGATATAAAAATTGGAGGCCTATAACACCAGTTTTATACTTCCTTTCACTCTTCCCATGAACCAGAATATCCAAGCCACCCTGCATATGCTGTTAATATGAACTGGCTGCATTTTAATAAGGTCTTCAGAAATGTGTGAAAAAAATACAGAAGCCCAGAAGATCCAAGCTCAGATCAGTAAAAGATTAACAATGTGACTGTATTGCCATGTTTCTGTCTAAAAAATGGGAGTTGTATCATTGCTGCTTTCTGGTATATGTGGCCAGTTCCTATGACCCCATTACTGAAAAGGGAAATGTGGGTATTCAGTAACCCTCAGTGAATGTTAAGTATTATTACACCATGTGTATAACATTACTTGTATAATAAGTGTGTATTAAACCATAATTATCTAAATCACATATTTGTTATCAGTGGTAACTCCTCTTGGGAAACCTCCTTCTCCCTGAGGTACAGTGGTCTCAGAGCTGACTGCAGCAAGTGGAGAAGTATAAATGTACAGCTCTCTCTATGAGAAATGTGGGATGGGACACTACCCTTCAGGAAAAAAAACTGTTTTTCTAAATTATATGAATGGTGTGGGTCTATATTACATATCCAAACATTTAAATGTTCGAATCGCTAAAGATCAGCCTTTAGCAATCGAACATTCACATATTTGAATATGTAGCAAAACAATAAAAAAAAAAGAAAGAAAAAAAAAAGAAAAAGGAAATGGTTTAAGCAGCGGGACAAGCACCCCTGCACCCCATGCTACTTAAATATACCAACTCCGAGATAGCACTACAGTGCAGAAATGGTATACCCTTACACCCTTTAGTTTTTTTTTTTACTTTTGTTTTTATTTAATTTTTATTCATATTCGAACATTTAAATGTTCAATCGCTAAAGGTCGATCTTTAACAATTCAAACATTTAAGCGTTCAGATATGTAATATAGACCAGAATGGTGTTTCAAACATCTGTGGTCACTCATGGCAGTTTTTAAATAAAAGGTCATAGTTCACTTGACAGAATTCAATTTTAAAGATTTCTTTACCCTCTGTCAATGTGGCTGCCATATCAACCTACAAGCTTTGTACTGGAATGCTGTACACTTTACATTGGAGGATCATTTTCATTACTTTTCATTGTGTACTACAAAACTAATAACACCATAGATTATACTGCATTACATCAGTAGACAGGAAACTGCTCGACCAGATTAAGCTTAAAGACTTAGCAGGATTGGAAAGTTTTCCATTTCAGAGTCTGTTTACCTGAGTTACATCTCAGTAAGCAAACTCTATAAGCATGAAATCTTAAATATAAAAAAATCTCTTGAGTGAAAAATTCCTTGGTTAGCAACCTGCAAAAATCCAAGTATTTCTGGAAAGTGCTCAGTTATCTGTGTACTTGTGACAAGAGAAGCATTAACCTCTGCCTCAGCACAGAGTAGAGACCTGCCATTTGTCACCATCTTAGCTATGGTGCTTTTCTACAAAGGATTCCTGCTCAGTCCTCATAATAGTGTTGTAAGTAAAAATACTACTAGTTCACATTCCATTAAACTTGACAAGTCCCCATATCACATCAGGAACACTAGCTGCATGGATTCCAGAACCTCTGCTTGAAACTGCTTTTATTTGGAAACCTGCATATGCATACTATACATCCAGGGCTCCTGATAGCTGTTGAACATTCCACACTGAGGTTAGTGAGGCTATTTACTCACTCCCTTATCTTTGAGTAGTTAACAGATGACTGAAAATGTACTCTTATAACCCTTCCAAAGAGTAAAATTCTAAATAATGTTGACCTTTCTCTGATTTCCTATTAGTTTTAGAATTCAGGAAAAGAATGTCCTGGGGCAAGTCATCAAACATCCCTTAAAGTAGGGTGCCCTCTGCTATGGCTGCTGTGGCATTAGGCTGGGCCACGAGATTCCTTCTGACATTAGGCTGGACCACGAGATTCCTTCTGACATTAGGGTGAGCCGTGCGATTTCTTTTGACATTAGGCTGGGCCACGAGATTCCTTCTGACATTAGGCTTGACCACGTGATTCCTTCTGACATTAGGCTTGGCAACGAGATCCCTTCTGACATTAGGGTGGGCCATGAGATTCCTTCTGACATTAGGGTGGGCCACGAGATTTTTTTCTGACATTAAGCTGGGCCATGAGATTCCTTCTGACATTAGGATGGCCTATGACATTCCTTCTGACATTAGCCTGGTCCATGAGATTCCTTCTGACATTAGGCTGGGCCACAAGATTCCTTCTGACATTAGGGTGGGTCATGAGATTCCTTCTGACATTAGGGTGGGCCATGAGATTCCTTCTGACATTAGGATGTGCCATGAGATTCCTTCTGACATTAGGCTGGGCCACGAGATCCCTTCTGACATTAGGGTGGGCCATGAGATTCCTTCTGACATTAGGCTGGGCCATGAGATTCCTTCTGACATTAGGCTGGGCCACGAGATCCCTTCTGACATTAGGGTGGGCCATGAGATTCCTTCTGACATTAGGCTGGGCCATGAGATTTCTTCTGACATTAGGCTGGGCCATGAGATTCCTTCTGACATTAGGCTGAGCCACGAGATCCCTTCTGACGTTAGGGTGGGCCATGAGATTCCTTCTGATATTAGGATGGGCCACGAGATTCCTTCTGACATTAGGGTGGCCCATAAGATTCCATCTGATCTGTTATATCTAACTTGCAATTTCACAGAACATGACAGCTCTAAGTTTTGTCAGTAAAATAGATCTTGCTTATTTACTTAAAGCTGATGACACTGACAACCACACTGATAGTGAGTAGCCTACACATCCTGAAATGTGTAGTGATGGTTTTATCCTAGTTTAACTACCTGGGCAACAGTGAATTTCAAATCAATACTATGGCCACATACTTCTCTCTGGATTCAGTATTCTCTAAAATGCCTTAATATTCCATTCTCCTTTTCTTACTGTTGCTAAATGCCTTTATCTGTTATGTGCATTTATCTCCTAAATGCAGCTGAGTCAGTGATGCTTTACTCAGTAGTGACACTATCTGACACCAAACACACCTCTTACTGACTTCTCATTAGTTTGTGAGCAGATTGTTATTCACCAGCTCTAGTTTAACATGAGGATAACAGCAGGGCAACATTTTAGCTTGGTGGTTAAGATCTCTGCTTCATGGCTTCTGGGTTCAGGACTGCCCTTTGATCACTGTTTGGGTGGAGTTTTGCATGTTCTCCCCAGGTATGCATGGGTTTTCTCTGGGTACTCTGGCTTCCTCCCAAATCCCCAAAACATGTGCATTGATTGGCTACACTAAACTGTTCCCACATCTTGGAGTTACCCTTACCACTGTGATCTGTGCTGTGGCTAAAATGGGTCCATGATGAAGAATTCACTTCCGTTGGTAATTTTTCTATAACTAAGGTCACACTGTTTAGGATCCCTGGAAGGCTCACCTCTTGGCAGTGAAAACTAGCCTATCAGGACTACTACAGTTGGGCCAGCTCCAGTGGCAAAGATGTATAAAGCCCTGACATTAACTCTGCATGATCCAGGTTTGAATAGTGATCTGAGAGTTGATAGGAGCTGTCATGAGGGTGGCAGGAATTGAGTTGCAATTGTCACTTCTGCCGCTGTGGGAGTTGGAATTGTGTTTGGTCCATGAGGAGGACAATGATCTCCACATATGCCCCATGGTGTATAACACTGCAGACACATGCCCTGTGGTGTATAACACTGCAGACACATGCCCCGTGGTGTATAACACTGCAGACACATGCCCCATGGTGTATAACACTGCAGACACATGCCCCATGGTGTATAACACTGCAGACACATGCCCCATGGTGTATAACACTGCAGACACATGCTCCATGGTGTATAACACTGCAGACACATGCCCTGTGGTGTATAACACTGCAGACCCATGCCCCGTGGTGTATAACACTGCAGACTGAAACTTCTTGTCTAGAAGCAGACGTGTCTATCATTTACACACAGTTTTCAAATGCTGTGGTATGGAAACGTAGGTACATAAATAAAAAAAAAAGTCCTATTCACACAATAGATGATGGCTGGATCTCAGTGCCTGAATCTCACCTCTAAGGGTAAACAATGTCCCTGTGTGTTCTTACCGCTAAGGGGCTTGAATGGGCTGATGGGCTGTTGCTCTGATAAGGAATGAATAGATGAACTGAGAGTGGAGCAAAAACTCAAATTAAAAAACAAAACTAAGATAACCTGCTTGAAACAGTTTAGTCCTTCAAATGCATTTGTCTGTTGCAGAATCCTCCTCTTAGTTTCTGTCAAAACCTGGACAACATGCCTACAAAGCTCTACCAGTATGGCAAGGGCTGCCCCCGTAACCAAATTTCTCACACGTAAAACATAAAAAGGTCACTGATATGAGGTAGTCAATACCCAAACTGAATACAGGTTTTCACTTATTAGCAATTTCTCAGCTGCAATCACCTGCATGATTCTGATTACATACCTCTCAACTGTCCAGATTTTCACAGGATGTCCAGATTTTTGCCTCATATTTTTGGCTTGTTCCTCATAGCATTTGTGGTTTTCACTAAGGTTTGAAAATACTAAATATTGATATGCATTTGAAATTCAGACTTTCTCTCCATCAGAAAATGCATGCTAACACAAAACTTGTTATTCTAACAATTTTCTAAGTTTGTAAGAGCAGTATTTAAAATCTGTCCTTATTTTTGGGCCTTTGCCCCCCCCTCCCCCATTATTTTGTACCAATTTCTTGCGCTAAAAGTTTGAGAGGTATGCACAAATGTGCAATACTAAATATGATTTACCTGCATACATTAGAGAACACAGTTGCACTGTTTTGTCCAGATTGATATAGGTACAGTAAAAACTACTGCAGGATTATTACAGTGCAACTCTAGTGGCAGCTTCCACATCTGTTTCTTTGTCATGGATGCCTGCCCCTCACTCAATATCAGATTGCCAGTGAGTTAGGCCTTTAGATTCTATAACCCTGACAGACTCAGGTTCAAGCATATGAATAGAACATTTCCTGGAAATAGGACATTTTTGTGTGTTACACCTCTTCTGTGGAGTGCCCTGCCTGTCACATGTAGAGGGCTAACTAGAAAAGCACTGTTAAGGTTTAGCATAAAAGATGCAGCATGGCAAATGTCCTTACAAATTGTCTTACTTCCTAGCCAAAGTCACCCTACTCAAGCAGCCTTTCTTGCCCTCGTGGCTACATAATTACACACAGACATCACTAAAATGCTACTTTTTGTCTTGTAGGTATTGGCATTGTCTTGCCCCATAGTCTTCATGTTCCAGTGGTGCGTGTAGGGTTATTAATTAGTAACCTTGCGCAGTACATTGTAGTTCACAATAACTTGCTGTATAGATTAACATGACTTGATGACTGTAGAGTGTAAAGCACTTGTGCCTTATTACAGATGACTGCATCATGATCTCCAATGTTAACATTTTATACTGTGCTTTACAAGAGCACTAGTCTTGAAACCTGTTTTAGTAACAGCCAGGCTTATCCAACAGAAGTGTGTGCATAACTTACAGTTTGTAGAAGTACGATGTTCCACATCTGCCCTTCATTAACTGTTCACTATATTAGTGCTGTGTGTATAATGTCCTGCTTATTAATGTAAATTAAGATTGGTGTGCAATGATCTGTCACCATCTAAGCATTTCGCCATTCCTCTTTAATCTGGTTTTACTTATTAGTGTATGTTGATGTCTTTTAATAATTGTTAAATATTTAGCTGTTATGTTGCCAGTTTTACATATACTGCACCTTTTGTATGTTGTTGTTAGTGCATATGCTGGGCTTTGCCTTTGACTAAGTCTTGTCTATAAATGACATTCCGATTAGTGCGCTTATCCAGTAAAAACAGTTTGTATGTTTATGTAATGCATATCATGTGTGCATTCATTATGTGTTAAATGACAGGATAGCTCTCAGTGCATTAGATACTGTAATCATGCTACTCATCCCATGCTCCAATTGTCCAATTACATTCCTATCCCAAACCTCCAATTTCTTTTTATGCAAAGCACTGTGGATATATTTCATTGTCCCCCTTTCTAGTTGCTTTCATTCAATATTAAGTTACATGATACCTTACTTTTGTTCGCATGTTAGGTACTATAATTAGAAATTAAAATAGTTTAAACCTATATGTACTATACGTGATGTATGCATTTGTTCTGTGTCAGACTACAAGATTCCTTACTTTTGGCATATTGGGTAATATAATCTATTTAAAAAAATAGATTGCACTTGTATGTACTGTGCACATTCATCCTGTGGTATATTACAAGATACACATATCGGTACTACACATGATGTGCACATCCATTCTGTGGTAAGTTACAGGTTACACATGTATGTACTACACATGATGTGCACATCCATTATGTGGTAAGTTACACGATACACATGTATGTACTACACATGATGTGCACATCCATTCTGTGGTAAATTACAGGTTACACATGTATGAACTACACATGATGTGTACATTCATTCTGTGGTATGTTACAGGATACATGTGTAGGTACTACACATAGGTTCATAGGCTAGTACTAGGCTAACTGCCCTTGTGGGCCATTTTAAGCCTAGCCAATTACCCCATGTTAGAATCAAACCCTGCACCTTGTGTTTGTAAGGTGAACACCTTAACCATTATGCCAACCTCCCAACATGATGTTACACGTGTATGCACTACACAGGATGTGCACATTCATCCTGTGGTAAGATATAGGTTGCACATGTATGTACTACACATGATGTGCACATCCATTCTGTGGTAAGTTACAGGTTACACACATATGTACTACACATGATGTGCACATTCATCCTGTGGTAAGTTACAGGTTGCACATGTATGTACTACACATGATGTGCACATCCATTCTGTGGTGAGTTGCAGGATACACATGTATTCATAATCTCAGCCTGTGCTTCACAGCAGGGTTGTGACAGTAAGGAAAAGAGTGCATTCAGAGAGAAGTTGCAGGACCTACTAGACAAAGCAGGACAACATGAATTGTTGTTGATAATGGGTGACCTGAATGCATGTACAGGGATAGATAGAAGTGGATATGAGGACTACCTGGGTCCACATGTGTGGGACAACAAGAATAAAGGAGAAGAGGCCAATCTAGACTTCTGTTTGGCAAATGGCTTGATGGTGACCAACACATAGTTCAGCAAGAGAGACATTCACAAGGTCACATACAACAGCGGCCAACATGTAACTCAGATAGACTTCCTCCTAGTAAGGAAAGGGCACTGGGATAGAAACAGCAACTGCAAAGTCATTCCCAGTGAAACAGTCAGTCCACAGCATAAACCACAGGGTGCCACAATCAGCTGCAAGCAGTGGTCAGAGAAGGCTCTAAGGTCAACAGAGACCAGGCTGAAGGCCTGGAATCTGACTGGAGCAAAAGCGTAACATTTTGAGGAATTACTCGGGTGTCTACCCCATCAAGAAAAAGAAGAAATAGGTGGAGATGAATAAGAATGGCAGCATCTCAAAGCAGCTTGTTTGAGGAGTACAGAAAAACTATCCAGCTGAGTCAGTCATGGAAATAAGAGGCACAGGAAAAGCTGGTGATGGAATGCAGAAGTCCATTAAGAGATCCAAAGAAAGATGGAGTGCAGGAAAAAGTAGGATAAAATAAAGATGTTGGGTGAGATAGGGGAGAAATGGTGTCTGATAGTACCCATAGCAGTATGGAGAGAATGGCATATCCCAGATGATTGCAGAATAAGGACACTAATGCCAGTGTTCAAGGACAAAGGGGACATTCACACCTGTGGGCAGTGCAAATGTAGCAAACTCCTATCGCACTGTATGAAAGTTTTGGATTGGGTGACTGACAAAACAAATACGCAGAGTAATAGAAAGTAAGATGGGAGATGAGCAGTTTGGATTCAGACTAGAATGCAGCACAAATGACCCAACATCTGCAGTGAGGCAGATACTTGAAAAGAAGCTACAGATCATGAAAGAGTCTAACTTGGGTATTACTAGACTTGAAAAAAGCATATGACAAGGTCTCAAGAAAGCTGATTTGGGCAGTCCTGCATTGGCTGCAAATCCCAGAAATATTGGTAGAAATAGTGCAGACTATGTACAATCATGAAATGACTCAAGTACAACCAGTATTCAGACTCACAGACAGAATCCTAGTGGGTGTGGGTGTGCATCAGGGTTAATTTCTGAGCCCACTGCTGTTCATACTGGTAATCGATTACATTAGCAAACAGGTTAGAGGGGAGAGATCAATAAAGTTGCAGTATGTATATGAACTAGTGGACTTAGAAAAAGTTGGATATTATAGTAACAGGATATATCATGCTGTTTTTGAATGTTTGCAAAGTCGTCTTATTAATATTGACTTGTATAATTATTTCATTGTTAATGAACCCACTATCCCCATAATTCAAGGCTCACCTCAAATCCATAAAAATGCCACTAATCCACCTATGAGACCGATAGTGGCAGGGCAAGGATGGAGTACGAAGCCACTATCCATTTATGTAGAACAACATTTAAAACCAGTGTTACTTAATACTATCTATATTTTAAAAGATACAAAAAATGTTCTTAAGGATTTGCATGAATATGCTAAAGAGACATCTATTTTGAACTGTATGCTTGTGACCCTTGATGTACAGTCTTTGTTCACCTCTATCCCAGATGGGCTAGGTATAGAATTTTTGAAGCAGTATTTGATACAGGATGCTACTTATAATATCAAATTGATTGATTTTTTTGTGCTTCCTGATGGAGCTCATATTTGAAAATAACATATTTATGTTTGAGCATTTAGTTTACAGAAAATTGGATGGTGTACCTGTGAGCACATAATGTGCCAATAGCTACGCCAACCTAGTGATGGCTACCTGGGAACATCAAAATATATTGATTGGGGACATGAATGGACATATACATTTTACTGCAGATTTGTGGATGACCTCTTTATGTTGTGGGAAGGAGGGGAAAGTGAGTTAAATTCTTTCTGAGCAAAATTAATCAAAGTACCAGTTTTTTTGAAATTTACTGCGAAGAGCTCCCTTAATTCTATAGATTTCCTGGATGCTAAAATTATAAAGAAGGAAACAGGAGACCTTACTGCAGAAATATACAGAAAAGACTGTTCTTGAAACACCTATGTACATGGACATAGTATGCACCCACAGCACATTTTTAAAAATGTTGTAAAGGGGCAGGCTGTCAGAACATCTAGATTGACAACCAGTCATGAAAATTTTGTGATGAGATTCAAAATCTTAAAGGGAAAGTTTTGGAGAGAAGATACACTGATAAGGAAATTCAGCCAATAACCTCCACAGTATTTCTGTCCAGAGAAAAAGAAGGTAAACCTTACTTCTCTGAATCCTATAATAACAGTCAGTGACAAGAGGCTCATATCAATAAAAATGAGAATTCCTATGACTTACTCTAGCAAAATAAAATTACTACAAGGAATATTTGATAGAAATTGGAATAGCTTATGTGCTGATGATCGAGTTAAGAATATAGTGGAAGATAAACACAGATACGCCTATAAGAACAAGAAATCCCTGAAGAGGTTATTATGTGGCCCCAAATATCAAAATATATTTCATAAAGAGGCATGAGATGTTAATTATGGCACATTTCCATGCAAGAAATGTAATTATTGCCATCTATTGGATAATAGTGGGACCTTTTTACACCCAGATACAGACAAAACCCTATTCTTTAAGTTAGTAGCCAACTGTAATACCACCAGTTTAGCATACTTAGCTTACTGTATTCTTTGTAAATCATTCTATATAGGAATGACTACATGTAGATTATGTGATCGAATAAAAGAGCATGTATATGACATCCATAGGAAAGCAGATACTAGTGCGCTAGCAAAGCATATAATGGAAACAGATACATCACATACCTTTAAGTTCATGGTCATTGAGCAAGTATGGCTAGGAACTAGAGGGGGTTCAGTAAAAAATAAGGTGGAAATGAAGGAATTAGAGTGGATAATTAGAATGTGTGCTACCATGGGTAAAGGACTGAATGATAAAATGTCCATTAAACCCATATTAACCAATAGACCCCTTACTAGATGACTGTGTATCTGCTTTTAAAGTAATTTAAATTGTTGTTTAAGTTT